>NC_081412.1:358270968-358298468 GCF_030272615.1 Cryptomeria japonica | reverse complement strand
AATATATCTATACTAGGAGAAAGCCATGGGTGGAGAGGAGCGGCAAGCGGAGCGGCGAGTGGGAAATTTTAATTTCAAATCTGGGGATGGCGAAATTCATGGGGATGGCAGTCTTTATGTGGTTGGAACTAGTAATCATGCTAGTCCCCAGGCTTCTCAAGGTACTGAGGGGGACAAGGCGATAGTCAAATCAGTGGAAGATAAAGATTTCAAAACTGTGGACCCACATGATAGAGGTAAAGAAAAGAAATGGTATGCTCGTTTTGGAGTCAGGCCTCTGGTGAAATCTTGTCTTTCGGAAGTTAAAAATATCTCTGATCCGGCGACAGGGGTTTTTTCTATTTCTGTTCTGGATAAGCTGGTTGATTTCATTGTGTCTGGCTTAGCTATGACCTTGGTTGGAAGGTTTGATGGTTTTAGACCTAACATTGATGTTGTAAGGAACTTTATAAGGAGGAAATGGGTTCTTAAAGGTCAAGTGTATGTGGCGGCTTTGCCTAGGGGTTTTTTTTCCTTTGCCTTTAATAATGAAGATATGAATAAATCGCTCTATGAAGGGCCATGGATGTTCAACAAGTCAACCTTGGCTTTACAGAAATGGGCTCCTAACCTCCCGCTGGATGAGTCCTTTTTTGTATCGGCACCTATATGGATGTGTCTCTGTGGCCTTCCGTTGGAATTCTGGAATGAGGAGGTCTTTAAAGGGACCGCGGGATCATTTGGTGAACTTCTTTTGATCGACCCAATGACAACAAATAAGTCAAGGTTGGTTTTTGCTCGTATTTGTGTTAATGTTAATCAAATCACGGATATGCCTCAATCTATTGAGATCTTGTCTAAATTGGGGAAATGGACGCAAGCGATTGAATATGAATCTCTCTTGTTTGTTTGTTTTCATTGTAAAAAGTCGGGTCATTGGGCGAAATCCTGCCCGCTTGAGAAGAGTAAGATTGGTAAAAATGATAGCAACTTGAAGCAAAAATGGAAAATGAAAGGGAGGAATGATGATCTACCTTTAGAGGTTGTCCCTGAGAAGGAAGTGACTGAGATGGAAAATGAGGAAAAGAAGGGTGTGAATAGTAACAATGAAAAATCTGTTTGTGCCTGTGCTAACAATCATAAAGAAAGTAACAAGGAGGAAGAGCATGGGAAAGAAGAAAAGGTTCAAAAATTTGAATCAGAGGATCAGACGGTTGGTCCTATCATCCAGGGCAAAGTTGATGAGAGTTCCTATGATGATGCTTCTGCTTCATCTAATAATAAAGAAAATGAGGAAGACCTTAATGAAGCATAGGACTGTAATATTTCAGATACTGAGCCTTTGTTGTTATTAACCAATGTAAGTTTTAAGTAGACTGAAAATATGATCTTAAATTCCCAATGTAAAACTCCTCCTAAAAGTTTGGAAATGGTGGTTCTTGAGGGAAATCTTAGGATTTTTGGTATTAAAGAAGGCAAGTCAAATAATGGAGGACCCAATGTAGGTATTTCAACTAGAAGCAAGAATAAGAAAGGGGCAGATGTTGGAAGTCATAGCAAAAAGTAGGGGAGACCTTCCATAAAGAATCAAAGGGAACATGAAAGTTGGAAGAACCGTGTTGATGGAATACAAAGCTCCATTAAAGTCAGCCTTATCCCTGGTTAAAGTATGAAGATAATCTCATGGAATATTAGAGGGTTGAATGCCCCCTATAAGTAGGATGTGTTGTGTAATATTATTAGAGATCATAAACCAGATGTAGTACTTATTCAGGAAACTAAGATGTGTAAGGATAAAGTGGAAAGGATTAGAATATTCAAAAGTAATGGGGTAATAGGAACCAGTTTGGAGGGTGCCTCAGGAGGTACAACTATCTTTTGGAACCAGAATACTATTATAGGTAAGGAAATTGCTTCAGGGGTCAATAGGACCTCAGTCTTGCTTGAGAATATTAAGGATAACTTTGTATGGGTTATCACTAATGTCTATGCGCCTAATTCTAAAGATGGAAGAACTAAATTTTGGAGGAGCCTGGCTGAAGACCGATTAAGTTTTGCTGACAAAGGTTGGATGATCATGGGAGATTTCAATACTCCTTTAAAAAAGGATGAAAAGATGGGAGGCCTCCCTTTGCAGCTGGAGGGTAGACAAGATCTTATGGATTTTATTAATGATCAAGCTTTGATGGATGTGGATCTCCAAGGGATTAATTACACTTGGACCAATCGAAGAACTAGTTCTGGTCTTATTCAAGTAAGGTTGGATAGATCACTAATTTATCCTAATTGGCTTTCTAAGTATAATTGTTCTTTGGCGTCAGTCATTAAGATTGGCTTTGATCATTACCCTATTTCTTTCACTGCCAATTCAACTTCTGCAAAGCAAAATTTCCCTTTTAGATTTGAAAAGGCATGGTTATCCCACCCGTTGTTGGAAGTTTGTGTTGTTGAATGGTGGAATTCAGAGATTGAGGGAACGACCTTATTCAGAGTTGCCAAAAAGATTAACTTTATAAAAGCTAAAGTCAAAATCTAGAACAAAGAGACTTATGGAGATATCTTTAAAACTAAAGCTCAAATTAAGACCGATATAAAAGATGTTCAAGATAAAATCCAAGAGGAAGGGCTTTCTGAGGATTTGAGAAATGTTGAAAATGGGTTGCTGTCTAAATACCATGAAATTATCTCTAATGAAGAAACCTTTTGGAGACAAAGATCAAGAGCCTTGTATTTGAAGGAAGGTGACAAAAACACTTGGTTTTTCCACTTGACTGCTCTTAAGCATAGGGTGGCCAACAAGATTTCCAGATTATCCTGCAATAGGGGGATTTTATTGGATGAAAATGAAATAAGAAAGGAAGCTATGGATTTTTTTAGCAATCTGTTGGGAGGGGTGGACGTTCTGGATATCAGAAATCAAGACCTTCTTTCTCAAGCAATCCCTCCTATTTTAAATGAGGATGACAACAAAAATCTATCTCGGATCCCTTCCAATCAGGAAATCAAAAAGGTTGTGTTTTCATTTCATGGAGATAAGTCTCCTGGTCCGGATGAATTCCCTATGTTCTTTTTCCAAAACTTTTGGCATATTGTAGAGATTGATATTTGTAATGGAGTTAAATAATTCTTTGGTTCAAGGAGGCTTCTAAAAGAACTCAATGCTACCTTTATCGTTCTTATTCCTAAGATCTCTGGAGCCGACTCTCCTAATAAGTTTAGACCTATCAACCTTTGTAATTCTATTTACAAGATTATATCTAAGGTTCTTACTTCTAGAATGTTGGATATTATCCCCCTCATTATTTTGTCTCAGGAGAATGGTTTTGTCCCTAGTAGACAGATTCTGGATTCTATTTTTCTGTTCATGAGAAAATTCATTCTTTAACTACTGCTAAAAAAGAGGGCTTTTTTCTTAAGCTGGACATGTCTAAGGCCTATGACAGAGTGAATTGGCAATTCCTTTTCAGAATTATGAAAGCTTTTGGGTTTGGGGAAAAGGTTATTCAACTTTGTTCTCAATTGATTGGAACTTCTACCTCTGCAGTTATTATTAATGGACCCCCTTCCAGTTTCTTCAAAAGTTCTAGAGGCCTAAGACAGGGGGATCCCATCTCTCCTATCTTGTTTACTATTTTGGCTGAAAGTTTGGGTAGATTTATTATGAGAAATGTGGAAGAAGGGAAACTCAAAGGCCATAAACCTTCATCTTCCAACATAACCTGTACTCATGAACAGTTTGTTGATGATTCGATCATAATGGGAGAAGCTACTATTAGGGAAGTGAGAAACATGAAGAGTGTTATGGACTCCTATGAAACTGCTTCTGGTCAAAAAATAAATTGGGATAAGAGTTCTTTATTCTTTATCAATACCACTGAGGATAGACAAAGAAGGATAGAAAAAATCCTTGGATGCAAAATTGTTGAGTTTCCTTCAACCTATTTTGGTCTCCCTCTATGCTTGAAGCCTTTAGAGAATTTTTGGATGAAGCTGGTTGATAGATTCAATTCCAAGTTGGCTAGATGGAAAGGAGCCCTCCTTAGCCAAGCGGGTAAGGTGATGTTGCTTAAAGCTACCCTTCAAAATTTGCCTATCTATACCCTCAATCTGTTCAAAATCCCTAAAAAGTTTACGGAGGCAATTGAAAGAATTCAAAAAAAATTCTTATGGTTGGGAGTGGAAGATAAAAATAGAATCCCCCTTATTGCTTGGAATAAGATTTGTACTCCTAAGGCTTATGGGGGTTTGGGATTAAGGAATATTATAACTATGAATAATGCCTTGTTAGCTAAACAAATTTGGAGAATGAAAGGGAGGAAAGATAATGGAATTTAATTTGGAAAAAGAAATACCTTTACATGCAACCATCTGAGGAAGAATTTATGGAAAAAAAATTTTTGTTGTTGAAGGATCTACAATTTGGAATGCAGTTCAAATGGCTAAAGACTGGGCAGCTGCTGGAAGAATGTGGAAATTGGGGAATAGGAGAATTATTAGATTCTGGGAGGATAGATGGATTATGGATAAACCGCTGGAGGAAATTCCTATCCTTAAGGAATGGAAAGACTGGTTCAAAAGTAGGTATGGAGTCTTTGTTAGAGACTATTGGAGAAATGGGAAGTGGATTGAGTTCAGCCAGCTTTATCTGGGATTAAAATTTCTAGAGATTCTTCTTTCTTCTAAAAATTTTATGGACAATGTTGAGGATTGTTTGATTTGGAGGGAAACTTCGGATGGGAAATATTATGTGTCTTTAGTGGTGTCTATCCACAACAAAGTTTCGGATGAGATCCCTTTGTAGGCTAAAGTGTGGATAAAGAAGTTGACACCCAAAATTAATATCTTCTTTTGGATTTTTATCCAAAATAAGGTGTTAACTCTTGATAATATTGATAAGCATATATTTGTTTTTCCTAACAAGTGTTCTCTTTGTTGCAGGGAGAAGGAGTCTTCTTGTCATATCCTCTACCAGTGTATTTTCAATCAGGAAATCTGGAATATTATTTTTAGTAGGTGGAAGTTGAGTTGGGTTTTCCCGAACTCTTTGGAAGAGTTTTGCCAGCAATGGTATAGTCCTACTTCCAATTCTAAAAATGTTGAGCTTTTGAAAATTACTCTCCCTAATATAATATGGAACATCTGGAAGAAGCACAACAATAGGATTTTTAGGGATAAAAGTGCTAACCATAAAGTGGTGGTGGATAAAATCTATAGAGGGATTTTTGAATGTTTAAATGGAACTAATCATGGTTTAGCTGCTAAAGAAGACTTTAATGAAAGATGGAACTTATCCAATAAAAGAATCAGTTTGGATAAGGGTAGGGATGGTGTTGTCTGGTGCTTTCCTTCTCAGGGATGGATTAAGGCCAACTTTGATGGGGCATCTAAGGGGAACTCAGGTAAAGCTGGTTATGGGGGCATTGTCAAGAATTTTGCTGGAAGTTGCCTTGTGGTAGTTGTCGGCCCTTTGGGTAATCAAACTAGTCATTATAGCAGCTTTGAATACTTTGATTATAGAAAAATATCTTAATCATGATAATCTATGGTTGGAAGGAGACTCACTTAACATAATTAAATGCCTTAAGGGGGAAATTGAGCCTTCATGGACTATAGAAAATATTATTTTTAAAGCTAGAGAAATAATTGCTAGCTTTAAATCTATTATCATTGAACATGCCTTTAGAGAAAAAATGGGGTTGCAGATGGGTTAATAGACCTTGGCATAAATTCCAAAGCTCAACGTATATGGAATGCAGAAGTTAATATGGATTTTACTATTAAAGAACTTATCAGAAAGGACAAATTCATGGGGAAAGATGGATCGCACGATTAATCATGAAAGTTGTAATGAGTGATATTCAAATTTTTAGAAAGGTAATGATGACATGTTAGAAGAGAAGATTCCCAACAATAATATTAATTTTCCGCACACTTTGTGGGTATGCATTTTCAAAAATTTGAGTGTCATTTGGAAGAAAGCTCTGAAGTTGTAGAAGAAGAGAAATTGTAAAACGAAATCTAAAATGGGGGGATCTAAGAAGAGAGGATCTTGAGAATATTTCTACATGGAAGGAGATGCCTAAGGTTTGGGCAAAGATGGAGAAAGGTGTTGGCATTTTTTATGTTTATGTTGTGATTGTCATTGATGGACACACACTTGCATTGAGATCCTCTTTATATGTATGAGTTAGAGCATAACTGGTATTTGTTCCAATTGGTATGTTGAATTATAGTCTTTAGACTATTGATGTTGTGCAAAATGTGTTTCCCAGTTTGAAGCAGCATGTTGATCCCAAGCGGTACGAAGGACCAAAGTGGCATAACACATTTTTACCAGTCTTCGTTTTTTGTCAAACAGGCAACCAACATTTTGTATGAACCAGTAATACTCTGTGATGAGTTACCAATCGACATTGTGTGATGAGTTACCATTCATCGATTGTTTGACGGTGCCCACACTGTAGCGGTGTTTTTTGTATCGTGTTACCTAGAATGTCCAGGTTCATTGAACCTAGGAAATTGTAATGTAATCCTATTGGACCGACATGAAATCAATTTCCTTTTTAAGCACATCATGTCTAGGGTTTTAGGTTGTTGATGTTGTTGTTGTTGCGATAGTTGATATTGCGGCTAGGGTTTAAGGTGGTTGAGGAGTTGGAGAGATTATGAATGTGTAGAAGACTGAAGTAATGCAGGAGTGCATTAAGAATGAGCTACCAAGGATCTAACCAAGCAGTCTATGCAACTAGCTAGATCAAACACTTGTTGATTACTCACATCTTTGACAAGTCTGTAGCCCTTAACCGGGTAGGCCCAAAAACCCTTTTATAAATCCTCTAACAAGGTGGTTCACATTTGTGGATTTGAAATCCTCTAGCAAGGTAGTCTTTAATTAGACTTATCTCCTAACAAAGATTGAGATTCCTAATAGGATCCGTTCTGGTAAAGAACATTGTAAGACCTTAACCGGTCTGGTTTCTATTATACAGATAGTTACTTGTGAGTTCCATCTCACCGTGGTTTTTCCCATTTGGGTTTCCATGTCAAAATCTATTGTGTTATGGTGTTTGTGCTTCTGTGGGTGAATGCATTATTAGCTATTTGGTTTGCATGTTTGTTAACCGATTTGTCTGTTAAACTATTTTACCGGTTTACTGTTAGTCTTGCAAAGTGTTTAAGTGCAAAGATTTTTGGCATACTAATTCACCCCCCCCCTCTTAGTATTCATCAATTGGTATCAGAGCCAACCTTTCTATAAGTTTAACCACTTGGAAAGAGATATGGGGGAATACACTTTGAGGGAACTTACCCACTGGCTCACTCAGTCTGAGCAAGCCTATGATGATCTTATGGTCAAATACAAGGCATCTCAAGCAAAAAGGAGAGAACATGCAGAAAAACTGATGGAGCTATCTGAAAATAGTTCTTCAGATGAAGCAGACATGGAAGCCCTAATTTCTGAAGTAAATAAGTTGAATGAATCAAACTCCAACTTGAGAAAGGAGTTGGAAGGACTGACTATCCAGATGTGTCAAGAGCTTGAGAGTCGGAGGAAAGCTGAAGATCTGGTGAAAGAAAGAGATCATGAGATCTCTAAGCTGAAACAAGAGATGAGTGCCCTAAATGCTCAACTCCATGCAAGAAAAGTGGAAAAGGAAGACATGTAATGAGAACTGAACACTGCCATCTCTAAGAATGAAAACCTATTGGAAACAAATGCTGCTATTTCCAAAGAACCCTTTGAGTCAAAGGAAATACTTGCTAAGTTCAACAAGAGCACTGTCAAACTAGAGCAAAAGCTTGAATCTGCCAAACCGGTCAAGAATACCAATGGACTTGGTTATTCCAGTCATGAGGAAGGTGAGACCTCTGGTACAAATGTTGGAACATCAAAGAAACAACCGTCATCAAAGGATAAAGGTAAGAAAAAGTTTAAACTTGTTTGCTTTAACTGTCTTAAAGAAGGACATACTGGAAATCTATGTAGGAGTAAGGCTTACAACAATTTTCCTTATTTCCTAAATGATAAGCCTAGATCCTATAGATTTGATGGTAACTGTTATGCATGCAACAAGTATGGGCATAGAGCATCTGAATGTAGGTCTGTTATGAATAACACTGGAAGATATCCTTAGAAGACCCAAGGAGCTGGTCCTGAACCTTTTGTGAACTAGAATCACAACCGGTTTAATGCCTTCAATCATCAGCCAAGAAGTGGTGGTTATCAAGCAGCAACTAGATGGAGAGAAAATTGTATGATCTATCATGGTCATGGTCACACTACTGCAACATGCAGAAGGAAGAATGGAAATCTGAACAACGGACCTTGGACAACACCTGGATTGGTCTGCTATCACTACAACAAACCGGGTCACATTGCCAGATTCTGTAGATCAATAAGGAACATATCTGATGATATACCGGTCACTCTGGAAGGAAACATTGATGTTGACACTGTTCAAGTGGACATGAACAAAATCTGGAAGGAGAAACTAGCGGTGTTACAAGAGGAACCGATTTCTGCACCTAGTGTGGAAATCATGGAACCGGCAAACTAAGCTTCAAAAAGCTTAGGGGGAGCAAACGACGAAATGTTTCAAACCCCTGGTTTACACTGTTAAAATTTCTTAACCGGTATGTGATACCTGTCATTTGGTAGAAGACCAGAAATAGTAAAAAGGCAAATTAGGGTTTATGCCCTAATAAAGGAGCTTTAATGACGGTAGGTGAGGAACATGTTTAAAAGAATTTTTCAAATCATTTCTCACTATCAGTTTTCAAGCAAAGAATTTTTTTTTTAAAAGAGCAGAGCGACGAAAAGGCGACTTGAGTAGAGATTTTGAGAAATTGAGAAACTGAGAAGGAGATTCAAATTCAAACTGGAAACTGTCAAGTGGTGATCCAACAATCGACGGAGTGTGAAGTGAAGGAGAATCCGCAAGCCCTAATTTCACATGTTTCAAAAGGTATTTCTCGAGTTTTTAAGATTTCTATCATGGCTTCCACATCTCATAGAAGTTCTAGTGCATCTGTCGAGTCTGCAAGTTTTATTCAAAGAAAGTCCAAGTATAATGCCCTATCAAAAGTTCTGACTCGTGTGATAGTAGAAGAGGGAATTTCTGACTACATAGATTGCAAGATAGAAGACCTAGGGTCTCTAGCTATCCACACCTAGTTAGGCTTATTTTGTGGAAAAGACAAGAAGATCAAACTGGAGTTTAATATTTTGGAGAAGAAAAAGCTCCATAATGTTGTTTACTTCCTGGAAGATTTCATAGAAGATCATATAAGGATCATTCTGAGTAGAGTCTATGGTGATAAGATGTACCTAGAGAGAACACATGACATCACACCATAGGCAATTCATGTAGTCACCAGATTCTACAACACAGGGGAAGTGCCAGCCCTGAGGACGATAAGAAAAACTGAAATGTCCAAGCTCACCAGTTCAGTGAGCGACTCACGAGGCATGATAGTAAATTCTATCAAGGATGATCTGGTTAAGTATGCATGTATGGTGATTGGATATTGGACATTCTCAGCCAATAGAATTAACTCTATATCTGCTACAGTGGTAAATTCCGCTTACCAGATGATAAAGGAGGATGCATCATTTGATCTGTGCATCGGTATGCAGAGACAACTTCTGTTGAATCTAAAATCGATCAAATAGGATAATGCACTTCAGTTCAAGTTTGGACAACTACTGGTTGGGTTGTTCTTCTATTTCCAAGGCTACTTTCTAGGAGTAGGAGATGTCCAATGGTCTGGTGACCAACCAGTGACCAAGCAAATCAAGGAAAGCATTGAAGCAATTGGAACCAGCTACCCTGATGTTCTGAACAAGTATTTTGATGAGTTCAGAAGGAAAATGAGCCAAAGAGTGAGGATATCAGGTGACATCACCAAGAAATATGAAGATGATATCTGCTTTACCATCCAAGTAGATCAATGCATAATGGAGGCTGTTGAGCCTAGACAGAAAGAAGTGGAGCCAATGGGCTATGAGGTGATGTACAATATGCTGGAAGGGTATGCCTCTGCCCGCATTGCCTCACCGCTTGATCCTAAGGCGAAGAGAACTGACACCTACCTAGAGAGGATAGCACTGGTTGAGTAACCACCAGCAATGAAAGAAAAAGAACCAGTAGTAAAGAAGACAAAGGCAGTGCCTGCAGCATCTGCACTAGTTACTACTGCAACTCCAAAAGTGACCAAGCGGTCACCAGCCAAGAAAAAACTGGAAGCAGCACCGGCTAAAGTGTTCAAGAGGAAGAGGAAGACAAGGAATACCTCTCCAAACTCAGAAGAAACTGTGTCTTAGGAAAAGCCAAAGAAAACACATCAAGCAAAGAGGAAGACAAAGAATGAACTGACATCTTCTGCACCAGTAAATATAGATATCTCTTCCTACAAACCTTTGACACATTGTCAAAGAACAATAAAGAATATTAGGAGGAAAGTGCTAAATGACTTAATTAAGTATTTTGACGACTTTAATGATGATGAAAAGGAAGTGGTTAAAAAGGAAATAATTTAGTATTTATATGCTAATGACCGGTCGCCCTCAGAGATTAAGTCTTAGACATTGGATTCTTTATATATGTCATTAGATAATAGATGGCGCATTGCCATAGAAAAGGAACATGAAATAAGGGAGAAATTTTTTGCACAGTACTTTCTCGACCTGTCAAATTCTAAATTGCTTGATGTTATTGACCAAAATAAAGGACTCTTCTTCACTAGAAGAAGAAGACTCTGGCTGTTAGAAGGTAGAGTTGATGATGTCGAAAAAGACACTCATCTGTATATGAGAACTACTGTCCAGACTCACAAAGTGCGTCTAGCCAACCGACAAACTGAAGAAGAACTAGTTATATCTAAACCGGATGAAGTATTTGATGATGAAGGAAATCTGGTTGTTGAACCGATCGACACCATTGATGTCGATGCTCTAGATGTTGAGGATGTTACTCAAGACACACCATCTAAGGCAACAGGGTAGGAGCAACAGGCTAAACAAGTTGATAAGCAAGCCAAGGATAGATAGGAAGCAACAAAGCAAGAGGTAGAGCAGAGGGAAAAGGATGAAGAAGAGAAGAAGAAGAAAGATGAAGAGA
Source organism: Cryptomeria japonica (assembly GCF_030272615.1). Lineage (NCBI taxonomy): Eukaryota > Viridiplantae > Streptophyta > Pinopsida > Cupressales > Cupressaceae > Cryptomeria > Cryptomeria japonica. Next base: position 358,287,369 of record NC_081412.1, on the reverse strand, counting down.
AGAAGAAGAAAGATGAAGAGGAGGAGAAGAAGAAAGATGAAGAGGAGAAGAGGAAAAAGGATAAAGAAGAGAAGCGAAAAAGAGATGAAGAAGAGAAGAAGAAAAAGGATGAAGAGGAGAAAAAGAAGTAAGAAGAAGAAAAGAAGAAGAAGGAAGCAGAAAGGAAGAAGAAGGAAGAGGAAGATAAGGAACAGGAGAAGAAGAAGGAAGCAGAAAAGAAAAAGGCTGAGGAGGATAAGGAAGCGGAGAAGATGAAAGCGGAAGAGGACAAGACAGGAGAAGCGAAGAAGAGCACCCAGATGGAGACTCCGAAGGCAACCGGGAGTCAAGCTAAATCAGCCGATCTCACTAGTCCTATCGATCTCCAGTCTGCAAGTGAAACGGAGCTAATGTAGAGCATCAAGGTAGCTCAAGAGTGCCTTGAAATCATTCGACGGAAGAAGGAGCAGAATGTAATTCAAGAAGCTGTGGATATGCTTACCAATTTGATCCCGGTACAAACCTTCCCAACACTGATTCATCACTTGCTAAACTCAAGTTCCTATGCACAGTAGTGGATGATCAGGTGCAGAGCCTTGAAGAGGCAGCAAAGGCCAATGTCAAGAAGGAGCATCAAAAAGCTCTTAATATAGCTCTGGTGAAGAAATCAAATGAGCTTTGGGCTAAACTGAAGAAAGAACAAAATGATATAAGGGACACTCTAGATGAGGGGAATCTGCTACTCAGCAAGATTTGCCAACCCCATCTGTTCTATGATGATGTGCTGGCTCAAAAGCAAAAAATTGAAAAGGACTTGCAATCCTACTTGAGCACATTCAAGCCACCTTATGACTCCTTTACAACTTATGGGAAAACCGTTCACCGATTTCACATCCAGTCAGTAAAAATGGAGCAAGAGATCAACACTCGGTCTAGAGATTTGCAAGAGCTACAACTAGTTCTACTCCCATGATTGCAAATTCTTCAGAAGTGCTATTTGAACCTGGATGCCTTAACAGTTACATAGGAGATGAGAACAATTGATGCCATGGAAGAACATGTCTCCCAAATGTAGACAGAGCAAGAAGTAGCCACCTCCCTACTTGAGTCCTGGTCTTTGTCGATGAAACAATTCTTGCAGGACTTTAAATCTGTTTTTGACAAGTATCACTCCTTGTTGTCATAAACTTATTATTTTTAATATCAAATGAAAACAGGGTTGTTCAGCTGTACTTTGTCATTGTTGGCAAAGGGGGAGAAGAATTCTATTTGGAGAAGTATCTGGTAATAAAAAATTTGATTATATGCTCCGAATATCTCAATGTTTATACTCTATATGCAAAAATGCTATACACTGTATTGTTAAAGGGATAGTGTATATGCTTAGGGGGAGAAATTTTTCTAATGGCATGATTTTGTTGTAAAACATTTAGATGTCAAAATTTTATTTTCCTAAGTATTGCCATCAATGCCAAAGGGGGAGATTGTTGGCATTTTTGATGTTTATGTTGTGATTGTCATTGATGGACACAAACTTGCATTGAGATCCTCTTTATATGTATGAGTTAGAGCATAACCGGTATTTGTTCCAACCAGTATGTTGAATTATAGTCTTTAGACTATTGATGTTGTGTAGAATGTGTTTCCCAGTCTTAAGTGGCATGTTGATCCCAAGTGGTACGAAGGACCAAAGAGGCATAACACATTTTTACCAGTCTTCATTTTTTTTCAAACCGGTAACCAGCATTTTGTATGAACCAGTAATACTCTGTGATGAGTTACCAACCAACATTGTGTGATGAGTTACCATTCACCGATTGTTTGACGGTGCCGACATTGTAGCGGTTCTTTTTGTGTCGTGTTACCTAGTATGTCCAGGTTCATTGAACCTAGGAAATTGTAATGTAATCCTATTGGACAGACATGAAATCAGTTTCCTTTTTAAGGACATCATGTCTAGGGTTTTAGGTTGTTGATGTTGTTGTTGTTGTGATAGTTGATATTGCGGCTAGGGTTTAAGGTGGTTGAGGATTTGGAGAGATTATGAATGTGTAGAAGACTGAAGTAATGCAGGAGTGCATTAAGAATGAGATACCGAGGATCTAACCAAGAAGTTTGTGCAACTAGCTAGATCAAACACTTGTTGATTACTCACATCTTTGAGAAGTCTATAGCCCTTAACCAGGTAGGCCCAAAAAGACTTTCGTAAATCCTCTAACAAGGTGGTTCACATCTGTGGATTTGAAATCCTCTAGCAAGGTAGTCTTTAATCGGACTTATCTCCTAACAGAGATTGAGATTCCTAACAGGATCTGTTCTGGTAAAGAACATTGTAAGACCTTAACCGGTCTGGTTTCTATTCTGCAGATAGTTACTTGTGAGTTCCATCTCACCGTGGTTTTTCCCATTTGGGTTTCCACATCAAAATCTATTATGTTATGGTGTTTGTGCTTCTGTGGGTGAATGCATTATTAGCTATTTGGTTTGCATGTTTGTTAACCGGTTTGTCTGTTAAACTGTTTTACCAGTTTACTGTTAGTCTTGCAAAGTGTTTAAGTGCAAAGATTTTTGGCATACTAATTCACACCCCCCCCCTCTTAGTATTCATCAAAAGGATTCATGATGAATTTCATGGAAAAGTTGGTTGACTATGATAAAGGCAGAGTTAACCTAGCGGTCACCAAAGTCACTAAAAATTGGATAAATGGTTCCTTCAAAATTCATGGTGTTAGGTTTAAGCTGGATGTAAATCTCATTATGATGGTCACAGGTATGCCCCATTCTGGACTTAACTTCTTTAGAGACCTGAAAGTGTCTAATAATGTAGTTAAGCTTTTTCCGCGTAAAGAGAAGGAGAGAGCAAAAATAGGAAAAGCTACGGGGGGGTATTATGATGCTTCCAATATTAAGAAAATTTGGGGCTATGTGCTTAATGCAATTATGGAATATATTACTATGGAGGGTCATTTTACTAGGGTCCAAACATCCTATTTTGTGCTTTTAAATCATTTTAGACATGAGAAGAGGATTTCTCTGCCCTATTACCTCTTTAGGTCTCCGTCACGGTCTCTGAATAGGCACAGCAAGAACCCTTCTTCGCCTGTGCTTCATTGCGGCCTTATTTTGCTCATTTATGAGCATTGCAAGATATTGGGTATCCAGGAAAACAAGAGATTGTTGGTGTCATTGAGGAAAGGAAATAGGAAGATGGAGGAAGGCGGGCCTATCAAGGATGAGGGGAGACAGAGAAAAAAAGGAAAAAAGATACTGTGGAGAAAATTCAAGAGGACAAGGGTAATCAAAAGAATACGAAGATTGATTTAGAGGACATTGGAAAAGATGGAAGTGAGATGGAGATCGATGAGTCTGAAGGAGAGGAGAACTAGAAGGAAGAGGAAGTGGGGGAAGAAGAAGGAGGAGCTGAGGATGTTTTTGATCAAAATAGTCCTACCCATAGTGTGAGCATAGGAATTGTTAATAGCCAGCCAATGCAGGAGCGGGACAAGATTAATGAGGAAAGGGAAATGGAAATTGAGCAGGAGAAGGACAAGGAAATTGAGTAGGAGAAGGACAAGGAGACTTCGAGCAGGGATCAGGATAAAGCTAGATGGGATAATTTTGGATAAACTCAAAAACCAACTCGAGGCTCGTATGGGTTTTGACAAGTGGGTTTACGAAGCAATCAAGAATCTGGAAAGAAACAGGAAGAGAAAGGGAAGAAAGCTGAAATAAACCTCGAACAGTGGAATAAAGGTATGGAGGAAAAAGTGGAGAAGCTGGAAGCTCAAATTGGTAATCTGGAGGAAGGAAAAACATCTATGAAAAAATTTCTGGTAATGATTTCGGATATCCTTACCTCTGTGACTAAGAATTTAGAGGAAATTACCAAGTTCCTTGATGGTTCCAGCACCTCCAAACCTATTGTGGATCTAGCTATTGATGAGGATGCTATCGAGGCAGGGACACTGGAAAGTGCTCCTGGTGGTGTGGTAAAAAGAACAAGGGCAAGCATGAAAAAAGTTGTTGTGGCCTCTTCCAAGGATATCCCTAAGCTTAGGGATAATATTAAAGATTTGCAAAGGATTAGTGGAAATGTGGCTATTGCCCTAAAAAATAGTAAGTAATTTGTTTTTTTGTCTTTTTTATGTTATGGCTGGACGTGGCTAGTTTTGTTGGTCTTTTTTGCTGATTTTTGCCCATAACTATGCTAGTTTTTTGGCAATTTGTCTTTTCATGTTGCTTAATGCTATTATCTTTTAAGGATCTTTTGTAAAGAGTTTTGGGATCCCTTCAAAAATTTCTTTTCTCGTAATAAAAAACTTAAGCACTAATATTAATTAATTTATTAAAGACATCAACAATATTTTATTAACTATTATAAATATATATTAACATTGCAATATATTTATATATATAATTTTATTATACAAATGCAATTAAATAATTTAATCTCCAAAATATAATAAAACTTTAATAAAATAGCAAATAAATTCTACCAACATGAACACATAATAAACTCACATGAACACCAATAAGAGCACAAACACAACATACCAAGATGTTATATTTCTTCCTATGTGGCAAACCGATAGGGTTGACGTTAGACATAGAACACTATCCTATGATCGAGCAGGGATAAGGGTATGGACATCAGGCCTTATGCTACCTCCCACAACTTCCATTGGGATTATATAGGCACACTCAGACCTGTGAAACTAGGTGAAGTCAATGCCTTATACCTGCCCTACATCATCGAGAAAACATATATATATTCAATATTTATAGACACACTAGTGGAGGAGAGTCGTGACATTCCGTGTCTCTCTGAACTAAATGACAAAAGATCATCCCCTCACACCCCATACAAAGTCACACACATAACATGAAATCTAATATATGATACATCTCATAAATATGTTGGTTCATGGGTCAGTACACATAAACAAAATCTAACATCTAATCATCCATAAAGATAAAGAGCACAACCAACATTTATTAAATCAAAACATTATAGCATAGTATCATGATAAAAGTCATTACATCATAGAGTATCATCTAACCACATAAATAAAATAAAAAGTCAACTAGAGTCAAACTAGGTTAAGTAGAGTCTAATCAAGGGAGGGGCATTACAATCACGACTATCTTTTTGGGTTTGCATAAAATAAATTTTTGGAAAAGGTGATGCTAGATTGTGGGAAGTATTTTCCCCATCACCTTCACCATGATATGCCTAGGACTATTTTAGTATGCAGGAAATATTGTTGGATAGAAAGAATCGATGCTGATTGGGCAACCATTTCCGAACCTAGCAAACATCCCTTCCCTCCAAACTAAATTGACATGTTTGGCAAGGTATTTCCTTGCAGATTTGACCTTGTATCGACATGTCTGGTAGAGGTTGACATGTTTGGCTGAGGTATTCTTTTTTCTGCAGATTTAGAAAATTTGTTGGCATCAATTTCTTTTTCACTATTAAATTTGTATTGAGCTTTCTTCCTGTCAATTTTTAAGAGCATAATATACCTGTGAGATCTCTTTCTTTTCTATAATTTGTACTAACCTTGGCTACCCCCAAAATCATATGTTGGCATCAATTTTCATCTCCCAATTGACAAGTGGATTTACAACATGATTCGTTCTATCTTGCAATTATAAACTTCTTGTTTGTTGGGTAAGATCATGGTATTTAATGATCCTTGTGCTTGATTTATAGTTTCGAATTTTTTAGGGAAGTAGAAATATAGGGTTGACTTACTCATCTGCTCCTTTTGGTATCTTGGTAGTCAAATGATATGATTCCTTATAATATTTAATTGGTTGAATTTACAAGAAAAATATAAAAAGATAAATGTTATTAATCTGGGAGGGGTTAATTTAATTCTTCTGTTTAAGATCGATGACTGGAAAAGTGTTCTTGATTATGGGTTAATTAGGGAAGGGTGATTTTATTTCACCTACCCCAAGAGGGTTGAATTGGACCATAAATTATTAATTTTTCTCCCTGCCATAACACATGTAGTTAGTTCAACGGTTCGGTTGTTAGTTCTACATGCATGCATAGGTTCCATTCCCGACATTGATTCTGGTTTGCTAGGATACTTCATCGTGAGGGATGGGAGCATATCATGAGCATCTTGGAAGCATAAGCTTCATTTGGTTGGGCAGATAAAATGCTTGGGTCATAGGTCTGTCTTCCAAAATTGTAGTTGGAGGTGAGTCCGATGGAAATGGAGATGACACATCCGGAGACAAATAATTCAGAGAAATTATATGTGGTAATTATAAGATGTATATTGTATCTTTATTATAAATTGACCAGAATGGTCTAATGTAAAAGCTATGTAAAAGAACTAGGAGGCCCAATGATGTAAATGTGACATAAATTCACCATGCAATAGGTAACTAATAGAAAGAAGAGAGAAAACTCACTAACCTACTAACCCACTAACATGCGTCTTTCTTTGCATGATTTATTTTCCTTTGGTTAATTTTCTTTTCATGTATGTAGGCATGTTCGCATTAAATTTTCAATTAGTTAACTTAATTATGGCATATTAATTATGAGTTTTGCATGATAATTCTGTCGTCATGCTATTTCATGCACACTTTACTTCTACTTTTCTTTTACTACAATGCATGTTAAGTTTTGCATGTTAGATGTGTTTCACTTGAATATCAAGTTTCACTTATTTATTTGCATACATGTCAGTTATCGTAAATCTCACATGTACATTAATGGAAATTTGATTTAATTGTAATTATGAATTATTATGGAGGTTAAATAAGGGTTAGGACAAGTGGGTCCTTACAAAAATGTTCATAAAAATATCAAAAATACCAAAAAAACATTAAAAAAATGTCCTAAAATAATCCAAAAACATTTGTAAAATATCAAAAAGACCAAAAGCATTTGGAAAATATCCTGAAGAAAAAGAAAAAATATGAGAAAACATCAAAATCAATCAAAAATATTGCAATAAACTTGTTCTTTGTACATAAATATCCAGTCAGACAAGTATCAACATTTGAGCTACCTAAAAGATGACCAACTATCATATCAACAAACAGTCAAACATCTTAACAACACATACACGAGACCATCTTAACAAGGATGCATCCTTCCTTCAAAACAAGACATGGTGATATATCTCTTTGACAAGAAGATTTTTAATTGGAAGATAAGCACTTGATCAGATTACTTCTTTTTATATATCAAGTTCCTATGCTACTCCAAGATATCCACAAGTGATTAGAGTGGTTGGGATGGTTCATGATATCTATTTCTTTGTTTTCTATCTATGGATTGTTCTAATGAAGTTCTAGGGCAAATACTAATGGTGTCTACGTGGGAAGCTCATAAAGCTACAAGATCCTATGCAAAAAATATAAGTCATGGATCACTATGGCTTATTGACTACAACGTATACCTCGACCATCAATATGTGAACCATAATGGAGGGTAATATTATTTATCTGTAATAGGTGTAACGCTCAACCTTGGTTTCTAATATCTTGGTCAAGATCAAAACATATCCTACCATTGCATTTCATCCATCCATTAATCCATATCATTGCATATCAATCATACATAGGTAAGTCGCCCCTCACACTCCCTATCCAAGTCATCATCACCATATAATTTGCATCATGTTCCATCTACCCAATCCAACTACATACATCATAGTTAATCTCTAACATGATGGGCTATGTAGCCTCTATCATCTAGGTCATCCTATACACAACCACAAGTTGTTGGGTCTTCCTTTTAAACCCAACTATCAATTGGTCAACCAATCAAACACAATCCAAATAGACAATTACATCAATTATCTAAGTCTCAACGGGTAATTTGACTCAAAGATCTCTAGTTGAAATTTGAATGGGGAGTTCGAGTAAGAATTTTGCTCCACCGATCATGACCTATTTGTAGGGGGATGATGCGGTCATGCGACAAGAAGGACAACATGTGGGACAAGAAGGTCAAAGGACATGAGAGAGTCAGAATGAGTGTGCAGATTTTGAAGACGGGGATGCACAAAATAGGGGAATTCCAAATTATCTAGGTGAGCTTGATGGTTCATGTAAGATTGGAGGTCAAGTTGTTTCTAAACCATGGTCTTCCCTCTTCGGTGATAAACCAAATGGTAAGTTGGCATTCCCTCTAGTTAGTAATATTTCAAAGCCAGATGTTGGTAGTTTTTCTATTGCCATCCCTGATTAGGTAATAGATCATAATATTTCCTTGATGGATTTTTCTTTGGTTGGCAAGTTTATGGGTCCTAGGCCTAATATTGATTTGGTTAGAGCCTTTACTAAGAAGAAATGGCATTTGAAAGGTCAGATTGAAATTAATGCTATGTCGAAAGGTTTTTCCTCTGTTGCCTTTTCTTGTGAAGAAGATTTGTTTTATGTTTTGTGTGGAGGCCCTTGGGTTATAGGGAAGGCTTCTCTGGCTTTGAAGAGATGGGCTCCTAATTTGGACTTGAATGATAGTATTTTTGCTTCTACTCCTATTTGGGTTAGACTGCCAAGCTTTTCGTTGGAGTATTGTCATGGAGATGTGTTTAGGGGTCTGTCTAGCTCTTTTGGGGAACTATTATCCATTGATCTTATGACAGCAGCTAGTAAGAGAATGGTTTATGCTAGGATCTGTGTTTGTATTATTCATGACACTGATCTCCCTTCCTCGGTGGATATAATGTCTAAGCTGGGGAAATATACTTAGCAAGTTGAATTTGAAACTTTGTCGTTCATTTATTTCCTCTACAAAAAGTTTGGGCATTGGGATAAGAAATTCCCCTTGCAGATCAAAAAGAAAATTGTCTCAAAGAATGGTCCTAAGAAACAAATCTAGAGAGAGAAGAAAACCAAGGAGAATCAGGGTGATATTGGTGTTGTTGAGACTTTCCCTAAGGAGAAACGGGGTGATATTGGTGTTGTTGAGATATTCCCTAAGTCTATTTTTGGGGTTCAGAACGGGGTTGGGCTCCCTACAAAGGTAGGGAATTCTGAACAAATGGTGTCAAATGGGTCCAATCTGCAGGCCCCTAGTCAAATGGAGCATTGTAATGTTGAAGCCAATTTGAAGTCCAATGCTCCCGACTAATAGTTGGAGGATGGAGAGACAACAAATGAAAATAATGATGGTGGGGTTTTCTCTCCACCTATGACTTTGCCTAAGAAAATTAATAAGATGTTTATGAAGGTTGTTCAGTCGTCCTTGACTATTTTGGGATATCAATCTATGGAGGTTGTTAAATCTACTTTCCCTAAGGTGGAGTTGTCCCCCCTTTCTCAGACTTTGTTGAATATTAATTTGAAGGAGGATTTTGGTGGAATTAATTGTTTGTATATGAGGAAGGAAAAAATGGCTCCTACTCAGGTGGTCCCAGAGGGTGAGGTTACCCTTACGCAAGTCAAGAGGAAGACGTCCAAAAAAGATGGGCAGCAAGTTGGAGTTTCTACTAGGAAAAGGCTTCAAGTTGATACTGGTACTCCAAATTCTCCTCCTATTATATAATCGACTAAGTGGTATCAAGAGCACGAAAGTTATCATAACATAACATATGGTATTGAAAGGACCATCTTTGAGGTATGTTCTCTAGGTAAGAAATGAAATTCATATCCTAGAACATAAGGGGACTAAATGGGTTCCATAAACAAGATATTATTCATAATCTGGTCAAAGATCATAGGCCGGATATTGTGTTATTCCAGGAAACTAAAATGATTGGGGAAAAAGTAGAAAAGATGAATTTTTTAAAGAATTGTGGGGTTGTTGGTAGTATTTCCGAAGGTGCCTCTGGTGGGACTACTATTTTTTGAAATCTTAACTATATTAAGAGGAAAATTTTGGAATTTGATACCAATTTTGTCTCTATCAGGTTTCACCATATTAGAGATGATTTTACTTGGGTTTTGTCTAATATCTATGTCAACTTATAGAAGTAAATTTTGGAAGAAGTTGGGGGCCCATCGTGTTAGATTTAGTGATGATAACTGAATTATTATGGGAGATTTTAACTCCCCTTTGTGATTTTGAAAAAAATGGAGGTTCTCAAGTGCACATGGATAGTAGAATGGACCTTATGGATTTCATTGATTTCCATGCTCTGCATGATGTTGATCTTTAGGGGGCATCCTTTACCTGGACCAATAGAACAACAGGTGATGAATTGATCCAAGTGCGTTTAGGCCGGACCCTTATATCCAATAACTAGCTGATTAAATTTTTGTGCTCTCTTACAACTCTCCCCAGAGTTGAGTCTGATCAATTCCCTATTTCCTTTGTTGCCGATGCCAATGTTGGAAAAAGAAACTTTCCTTTCAGGTTTGAAAAGATGTGGTTGTCTCATCCTTCATTTGAAGATTATATTAGGCAATGGTGGAATATTTTTGTGGATGGTTTTGCTATGTTTAAAGTGGCAAAAAAGCTTAGATTTGTTAAAGATAATGTTAAACGTTGGAATAGAGAAGTGTTTGGAGATTTATTTGCTTCAAATACTGCTATCTAGTGTGAGCTTAAGGAGATCCATGACAAGATTCAGGTTGAAGGATACTCCTCTATCTCTCTTGAGATGGAAAATGAAATTTTGAGGAAAAACATTAAATTATTGTGAGAGAAGAAGTTGTTTGGAAGCAAAGATCTAGAGCTTTATGTCTATCCACTAGGGATAGAAACACTATATTATTCCATATAACTTCCCTTAAATACAAATCTGCTGATAGGATTTCTGAGATTGTGGTGGAATATGTGGTCCTCAATAAAGATGATGAGATTTGTGGTGAAGCTACTAGGTTCTTTGCCTCCCTCCTTTCAGGTGATGTGAATCTGGATGCTGATGCTCAAAATACTCTGTTAGATGTTGTCCCTACTATTTTGGGCAAGGAGAAGAATAAGTTCTTGACTGTCAGTCCCTCTAAGGATGAAATCAAAACAACTGTAATTTCCTTTGAGGGTAATAAAGCCCCGGGGCTGGATGGTTTCCCGATGTTCTTTTTTTAGAATTTCTAGCATATTGTGGAGGAGGATATTTCTAATGGGGTGAAAGAGTTATTTGGGGCTAGGAATTTGCTGAAAGAGTTAAATTCTACTTTTATTGTCTCGGTGCTCAAGACTGCTGGTGCAGACTCTATGGACAGTTTTCGCCCTATTAACCTTTGTAAATCCTTCTATAATATTATTTCGAAGGTGTTAACTCTGAGACTTTTGACTATCTTTCCCATATTATTTCCCCACAACAGAATGACTTTGTTATAGGAAATCAGATCCTTGACTCTATCATTATGGTGCATAAAATTATTCATTCTCTAGAGGTGTCTCGTAAAGATGGATTTCTTATGAAGCTGGACTTATCCAAGGCTTATGATCGTGTGGACCGGTTTTTTCTTTCTATATCTCTCCATGCTTTTGGATTTAGTAGTAGAGTTTTGTGTCTCATAAGGCAGTTGATCTCCACTTCTTCATTTGTTGTCAACATAAATGGATCTCCTCATTTCTTTAAGCCTTCCAGAGGCTTAAGACAAGGGGATCCCATCTCTGTGATTCTTTTTACCATTATGGCTGAAGGTCTTGCTAGATATTTATTGAAGCTTGTCTCAGAGGTCTTTTTTAGGGTTTGCATCCTTCTTCATCTAATCTTGTGTGCTCCCATCAAAAGTTCATTGATGATACTATCCTTTTGGGTAGCTCTACCATTAGGGAAGTGGGGATGTTGAGGAATTCTCTCAATCTTTATGGTAGGGCTTCTAGTCAACTGATTAACTGGAGGAAGAGCTCCCACTTTTTATTTAACACCCCTGAGGTGAGGCAGAGAAGGATTGTTGATATTCCTTGTTGTGACATTGGTTCTTTCCCTTCTACTTATCTTGGCCTTCCTCTTTGTTTGAAGCCACCAAATTATTTTTGGTTGTCCCTGATTGATATAGATTTAATAAAAAAATGGTAGGGTGGAAAGGAGCGTTGTTGAGCCAAGCTAGCAAAATCCAACTTCTTAAATCTACTCTTCAAAATATTCCTGTCTATGTTTTAAGTTTATTAAAAATCCCTTCTAAATTTGCGGAAGTTATTGAGAGGATTCAAAAATAGTTCCTTTGGTCTGGGGTGGAGGAGAAAAAGCACCTTCCTTTAATTTCTTGGGAGAATGTTTGTAAACCTAAGGCTTAGGGGGGCTTGGGAATCAAAAGTATCCACTCTTTCAGTAAATCTCTTCTGACTAAGAAGATCTGGAGGATTTATGAAGATAAAAGGGAGTGGAGCTCAATTTGGTTCAACAAATATTTGTTTAATTTTTATTCTCTGAAGGATCTCCTACTGGGTCTCATCTTTGGAATAATGTGCTCAAAGCTAAAGATGTGCCTGCACTTTGGGGAATTTGGAAGATTGGGAATGGCAAGAAAGTTAGATTCTGGGAGGATTCTTGGATCTCTTTTGGCCCGTTATGTGACAACCCTGATTATTCTCCTTTTATGTAAGCTTGTAAAGATAGATTTGGTATTTTTGTTGCTGATTATTGGACTGATTCTGGTTGGGTTAAGTTATCTGATGTTATCCCTTCTCTTCTTCCTATTCAAATATCTCTTTCCTCTTTCCTTCCTCTTTTGGATGCTCAAGATTCCTTGATTTGGAAAGGGACTTCTTCTGGTATCTTTTCAGTGCCCTCCATTGTCTCTTTGCTATCTCCTGCTACTTTTCCTCCCCCTTGCTGGGTGAGAGCTTAGGTGAAAGATCTTATCCCTAAATTTAATAGCTTTTTTTGGCTCCTCAAAAATAAAATTCTTACTACTGATAATTTCTGTCGGAGAGATTTATGCTTCGCAATAGATGTTTTCTATGTTTGCAGGATGAGGAATCAGTTTCCCATATTGTCCTCCATTGCTCTTATGCTTTTGAAGTGTGGAGTAGAATTCTTCATAAGTGGAATTTGTGTTGGGTGCTTCCTTAGAATGTTTTGGATTTTTTGATTCAATGGTGATTCCCTTCTTCTAATTTTGTTATTAAAGTATTGTGGTATTTTTATCTTCCCTCATATTTCTTGGGGTATCTAGAAGGAGAGGAATAATCATATTTTCAGGGATGCCTCTCTTCCCCCCGAGGTGGTTGCTGAAAATATTTGCAGGGCAATCATTGAGAACATCAATTTAGTGGCTAGTGTTGCTTCCAAGTTGCCTTCTGTTCCGGGCAGATATTATGATATTGCTATCTCTAAGGAGTGGAGGATTGTTGTTGATATTTCTAAACCAGGTGGATAGATTAAATAGTCTAGAGTTAGATTGGTGTGGTGCTTTCCTCCTTCAGGTTGGGTCAAGATTAACTTTGATGGGGCGGCTAAGGGCAATTCAGGGCTAACTAGGTGTGGGGGAGTGTTAAGAGATGAGTATGGTAGGTGTACTGTAGCGGTGGCACTCCCCATGGGTAGCTAGACGAACCACCTACCTGAAGCCATGTGAACCTTTCAAATGTTCCAAATTGCTAGACAATTAAATTGCACAGAGGTTTGGATTGAGGGTGATTCGAACAATATAATTTAGTGCCTAAAAGGGAAAAGTAGAGCCTCATGGACTATTGAGAATTTAATCAAATCTTCTATTAGTATTATTAGAACCTTTGATAAATTCATTATTTCCCATGCTTACAGGGAAGTGAATTTTGTGGCCGATTATTTTGATAATATGGGGGTTAAGGTTGAGGTGAGAAAGATATGGTATAATGAGGACACCTTGGATGCTAAGGTCAAATCCCTTCTAATGTATGATCACACACATGATAGATTTGATGTGATTTCTACTAATCTCGATGATGAGGGTAATTAAAGTTTCTATTATTACTTGGCTGGCTCTCTGTCAGAGTGCCTTCATTTCTCACTATTGCTAGATGCCCTCACACATTTTATGGGTGGTTCTTGCTTGGGAAGTTGGCGATGGGTCTTTTATTAGTTACTCTGTTTCTAATGGGTTCTCTATGAATTTTTTTAAAGCTTGACACTATGGGGGGTAAGAGACGCAGAGTGGAGCCACCTAGCTATGGTACTTGGAGGAAGAATGCTACTATTTGGCGTCGTCTGCAACTAGGGAGATTTATGCCCTTCCTAGAGAAATTTCATGGACACAATCAGAATATCACCAAGCAGTTTGTTAAGGGATGGAAGAATGGTAAAGTGAACTTATTTGGTAGGGTTATGATTATTGATGAGGGGATTATTGCAAAAGTGTTGGGTCTATCCCTTGAGGGAACCAAATTCTACAAAGATAGGAAAATTTTGGACACTGCTATCGCAAAATTCCTCAAGAAGAACAAAGAGAAAGCCAGGTTGGTTAAGGTAAATAAAACCCACTTCGAGCCTCATCAAACTAAGTTTATTTGGAGGGAGCTTTTGAGGGCGATTATGGAGTTCTTTACCTTGGACAGGGGGTTCACTAAAATTTACAGGTATCATTTTGTGTTGGTGAACCATTTGTGCCATAATGATAAAATTTCTTTCATTGTATTTGTTGTCTTCTTTGAGCTCCAATATTTATGATTATAAGGAGAACCCTCACATTAACTCGGTGTTGCACCAAGGGTTAATTATGCTCATCTATGAGTACCTCAAAGCTAGGGCTTCTATTAATCCTAGTAAGCCCCCTTCCATTTCTGCGGAAGATGTAGTTGATAGTGAGGAGTCAAATTTTGAGGGTTGGGAGATTGAAAATGATGATGAGGATTTTTCCCCCCTCTTCGCAAAAAGGCTAAGAAAGAGCTTAAGCTGGTTGCCTCTGGTACTAGTAAGAATGTTAAGTCCACTGATATTGGTGGTGAGGGATTTAGTAAATGTCTGAAGGGAAGGGGTAAAAAGGCTACTTTTGTTGTATCAAATAGCTAACATGAGAAGGACTCCCTTGTTCAGCCTCCATAGGATGAGGCTTCTTCCTCTTCTCATGGGATGAGACGCAATTCCCAGGATTATTTTGATTTTGTTTCCCAAGACTTTCACCCTAAATAGGAAATACCGTTTGATGTTCTAAACATTTCCAAGAATAGTTCATTCAAGGTCTTTAAACTTTTTTAGGTGGGTCTTTTTTGAAATCAAGAATATCAATCTCAAACAATAGTCTCTCTCCTCCAAGTTGGATGTTGTTTAGGTTAATGTGGATGCAGGGGAAAAGATACAGATGGTTGGTGATGATCAACCTATTGATGTTGGGAAGGAGGTTCTTGAAGGATCTACAGTTGGTGCTCTCTATATTGAGAGTGAAAAAAGGTTATGGCTGATTGCTTGGCCAAAAATATGGAAGCTACCCAAAAAATTAAGGAGATCTATGACAAGAAATTCACTGAAACTGTGGAGAGGC
Organism: Cryptomeria japonica; assembly: GCF_030272615.1. NCBI lineage: Eukaryota > Viridiplantae > Streptophyta > Pinopsida > Cupressales > Cupressaceae > Cryptomeria > Cryptomeria japonica. Next base: position 358,272,057 of record NC_081412.1, on the reverse strand, counting down.
TTAGCAAGTGTGAGTCCACTCTCTGTAACATCATAGAGAGTAGCCATAGAATTCTCAAAGCTACTATGGAAAATATGTCCACTATGGTAGCTAAATTGGAAAATATTTATATGGAGAAGAATATTGTAGATTTGGATAAGGATAACATTGTTGGGATTGATGATTTGAGTCCTCCTGGAATACGCACAAGAGAAAGTATGAAGAATAAAGTCTTAGGTGTGCCTTAGGACATCATGGACCTGAAATATGCTACTAAAAATATGTATCAGCTCGAGGCTGATGTTGCTGAAACCCTGAAGAACCTAGGTTAAGTTCTTTGTTTGTGTTTCTGTTTCTTTGCTAGTGGTCTATTGGCTTTTTGTTGTATGGTTGGGTTGGGGTGTTTTTTTATTGTATATGCTATCTCTCAACCTTGTGGTGTTTTTTTGGTTGGTCTATTTTACGTTCGACTTTCTATGATACATGTTTTGTAATTTTTTTGTAAAGGGTTACAAGTCCCTTCAAAACTTGCTTTTACCATAATAAAAAACAGGTAATTTGACTCAGATACCTTGACTTCATCAGGAAATTCAATCAATTGTCTAAGTCTCAACATGTCACTTTGACTCAATCACCCAGACTTTATCCTATTCGAGTGACTAATTGACATCAACTGTCACACTTCGACTAAAACTGGGGAAATTCAACCAATGGCTTTGAATTGCACCTACACTATATTGATCAATAGAATAGCATCAAGAAAAGGCACCACAACACTAAATTTGCATAGTATCTTCTGTATGAACTAAGGGTCCACATTGGCTTATCATTCTCCTTTTTCACTCACCATTCACTTCCATCCTATCCTCGCTTCCTCCTGCATGAGATGATGAGTTAATCCACTATTGTGAATACCGATCTTCCCGTACATTGAGATTTCCCACATACACTAAGCTTTCCCATCCATCTGAGCTTACCTTGATTTCCACACAATCCAACTACCCATACACAATGTGTTAACCAAATCCAAGCAAATATCCTCTTGACTAGAGTCTTTCCCAAGTAGCTTATGTTGGCATTGTACACTCTAATGAGAAATGATGGTGTTGT
>NC_081412.1:358063468-358265968 GCF_030272615.1 Cryptomeria japonica | reverse complement strand
ATAATGAGAGCCTCTCACCCAAGGTTGTCAAACTCCTTCCACCCCAAGACCATCATACTCTCCCAAGAGTAGAAGGCCTTGGATACTCCCAATACAAGAAAAAAAAACATAAAAGAAATGAAGGGCAATGTCACATATTCTTTCACAAAGTAAAAATACAAATAAACAATTCATTCATACAAGCATTTCTTCAAACATACATATGCAATATGAACAAAAGAGAGTAGAACCAACCTTCAATTTGACCAAAGGTTTTGCTAGATATAGTTGAGGATGAGCCGCCCAAATCCACACAATCTTTTCACCAACACTTAGTCAAAAATTCTATCCTACAACTCTTCTTCTCAAAATTGCATAATCTCCAAAAATGGGGAGTGGGTGATTAACTCACTAAGTCCCTAATCCTTGCCTAAGAAGGCTTCTCTCACTCTTCCCAAACCCTTGGATAGAGTGAGAGTTCCCATTGGTTGGTCTTCCCAACCACTTACATGTTACTAAAACTGGAAAGGGAAAAGGTAAGAGAAGGTGGGGAAGAGAGGCTGACACAAGAAAGGAAAGATTGTCTATCCTAGGAGGAACCTTCTAAGTTGAATTTTCGTTCACCTTGGGAAACCCATTTTTTGAGGTGACTAAACAGTCACATGGGAGTAGCCATATGCCTAAAATTACCCCTAACCCATAGGTATACCCTATGGACCTTAGGAGAAACACTTAAACTACCCCTAGGAGTCCATTTGACCCCTTAGAAACCCATCTGAAGTTTACCTTCGGGTCAAACCTGAGTTGACCACTCCTAGGACTCTCTACCCAAGGAAAATTTGGGACCACACTCAATTTTTTGGAATGGGATTTGGTAGAAACAAACTCTCTCCAAAAGACAAGTCAAAATCAATGACACTAATCAGCACATGTGTCAAGTGACACAATAAAATACATTACAAAATTACACATGGAATTTGTTTCTTGTTGGATGTACACAAATTAATAAATTCATTACAACACACATGCAACATTTACTTTCACAAATAAAATATGATACATACGGAGTGTTGTCTCTCCAAATAGACAACCCTTGGTTTCACGAACGTACATAGGTCTAGGTTTGGTCCTCCATAATATTTCCATGGTCACATGGATAATTTTCCTGTGCATCTCAATTTTCACATTAGTAATTTCAAATAACCTCATATAATATTAAACACATGAATTTGAATACACATCAAACACTTTGCATACAATTGACATTAATAAATCAATATCTCATATATCCCAATTAATGGATAAGCAATTATCATAATTCTCATAATTTTGATCCATTCATATTATATGCATCCTATTTCTATCATCATAATAAAGTCCTGCAAATCCAATAATGACATACATCATCCCAAAGTTATCCTATTCCAAAACAATATAAAGTTCCATATCCATAGTGCATAAAAATCAAGCATCCATATACATCAATATTATCCAAATCATGGAATCATATAAGTTCTAAATCCATAATGCATAAAAAATAAAGCATCCATAATAGTCTCATCATGAAAATACTGAAATGCTAGGATGAGTCGGGGTAGGGCCTCACATCATGCATATTACCCTCGGTCGATGGTGAGAAGATAGATTTCTTCTTTACCGCAGATGTGTTAAGTTTTCACTTAATCGACGAGCATTTAATGTAGTTGTTGAAAGAAATTTTATTATAAATCATCAGTTTTTCTTCATTTTTGATTCACTGAGCATTCAAACTAGTAGAGAGCACAAAATCTGAGTGAAGGTATTGAAAGCAAAGAAGTGAAGCTATTTATTTCAAGCATTCAAACATTATCAGGCAGCTAAAGGTATTTTTCAAATGGCTTCTTCTTTTTCTCTCAAATTTATTGCAAACCCTACTGTCATGGAAAACATAAAATAACCTAGGCCCGTATTCAAAAATATTCCCGAAATAGCTAAGCAAGATGATTCCATAGGCACATTTTCAAAGATTCCTAAAGGTGTAGCTTATGCTAAAGACCCTAGGATATATATTCACTGCAATATTGAAGAATTAGGTTATGAAGAGTTGTTAAAGATGTTTAGAACCATAATTTGCGATGAAAATGACATTGTCAAACCCAAGCACAAGATTATTGAGACTTTAGGTTTTGTGGAAATCTTAAACATCCTTGAATTTCTAGAAGTAGTAAGAATTGTTGTAAGTAGGGCACATGGAGAATTTCTATGGTTGGAATCTGTCTACAAATTTACCCAGCAAGCAATTAAGGCAGTAACTAGTTTACCCTCAACCGACAGTAGACCAAACAAAACAAAGAAAGTTCCTAATAACAAAGTCATGACCTTAATCAGAGCAACATCTGATAGTAGATCTCTAAGAGTGAATGACATCAAAGACATCAATGCGAGATTCATAAATATGATTTTAGGCTACAAGACTACACATGCAAATAAACTTAATTCAATTTCTAGTCTTTGCATTAATAGTGCTTATGAAATGGTCAACAATAATGCAATGATTGATGTGTGTGAATGGCTGAAGGATGAACTAATAGATAATTTGAAGAAGATAAAAGGAGACAAGAAAGGAACATTTTTCTTTGGTAATCTCTTAGTATGCCTTATGTTGTATTTCACAATGGAGATCCCCGGTATAGGATAGAAAGATTTTGGATATGACATACTGGTAGGAAAAAATTTACAAGAAGCTTTCACTGGCATGGGTACTGCAAAGGATAGCAACATCACTGAATACTTTAAAACATTTCAAGCCAAAATGAAAACCAAAGAGAGACTACCACAGAGTGTAGTAGATAAATATGACAAGGAAATCTATTTTGTAATTAAGAAAGATGAAACATGGATGGAAGTTGTACTTCCTAGAACTGTATGGGTAACAAAAATGGGTTATGAGGTAGATCTAAACATTATTGAGACTTATGCTAAATATTTGTTAGATGCACCTAGAGAACCAACAAAAGAAGTTTTTGGTAGTGCATAAACAATTGAAAGTGGTGTACAAACAATGAAAAAAAGGAAGAGAAGAGAAAAGTATATAAGAGATGCATCGAAATAGGTAAAAGAATTAAAAGAAAATGTTATGAGCATTACTGGTATAAAGGCTAGTGAGCTGGAAGGACTACAATCAGAGGCACACATTTCACTGGTTGGCACATCATCTGACAGTGAGATACCTGCGGAATTCAAAAGTGTTGATAGGAAGAGAAAACCCTCACCGGTACCCTCTCCTTCATACAAGAAAACAAGAACCTTGAGAAAGAAACAACAAGCTCTAAGGCAACCAACAAAGAAACTAACACCCAAGAAGAAATAGAAACAGGTTATTCCTCCATTGGATAATTTGCTGAATGAAATAACTGATGATGGTGATTTGGATAATGTGAGCAAATTGTATAGCACATTCATAGATTCGGAAAAGGAAAGTATTGAAAATAGTATAATCTTACATCTAGACATATACAAGAAAGTTTTAATTGAAGTTGTGGATGACTTGCCAAATGAACTATATAGGAGATTAGATGCTAAGAGGATTGCAGTAATGGAATTGGACAAGAAACTTAAAGTTGAAAAACTTCTAGTTGTACATCCAGTTAACTCTAAAGAGAAAATTGAAAATGAAAAGGAAAAATTCTTTGAGGATAGAATAAACAAGTGCACAAAACACATTAATACACTTTTACTGGCACTGAATACTACAATTTTGGAATATAAAGAGCTATACAGAGAAACATGCAAGCCACATCTGTTGACAAAAGACATTGAAAAGGAGATAAGAAGAGTACATAAAGAGATAGATGATATAGATGATAACATAATTGGTTCATCTAAACCTATATCAGTTATTGAGCAGGAAATAGCAGGATTTGAGGAAAAGCTGGAGAAATTTGAGAAAGAAAAAGCAAGGATCAAGGCAAATGCCAGAGAGCTTAAGTATAAACTTAGTCCTAAGTTGGATAATCTTATCTCTCTGAGAAATGAGATATCTAAGGCATTACTTCAAGGGGAAAGATCACCGAAAGAGCACATGCATCATCTCACCAGCATGATCCAATAAATCAAGGCAACCTGAATGACAACAATAGATTCATGCAGAGTTTAAATTTAGTTTTGGCAGACATATTTCACATTGTAACCAACCGGTTACAAACTTTGAGGTGAAAATTTTGCACTCGTTTAATAATTTTTGATAACCTTTGTCATTGATGTCAAAGGGGGAGTAGTAGACAAATAAAAATGATTAATCAGAGGAGATCATCTACTCAGGGGGAGCACATATTTTTGGTAAATTTTTGGACTTCACTTTTTGGAACAGTTTTTTTTTTTCTCATGAGTGTTGCTATCAATGCCAAAGGGGGAGATTGTTGGCATTCTACACTCTAATAAGAAATGATGGTGTTGTCATTGATGGCAACCATGTGGAAACCTTCTAGCATTCATATGGTAAACTACTAGTAGGCACCAAAACCAGCATAGACATCTACATACACTGGCAGACACTTCACCGACAACGGCAACAATGCATACCGGCACCCCACCTGACAGGGAATAAACTTTTGTTTATTGTATTTAATTATAATTATCTTTTATAAAGTCGATATGGTATATTGTAATAGACTCATATATTTATGAGATCTTGTAAATCATTTTGAAATGAATGATGTAATAGAAATAAGAGAAGGAATGAGCAAATAGGAAGAAAGATATATGCGAATGCATAAGGCAGATTTTGTGGAAGGTTATGGTTGTAGTATGAGCTTAAAGTGGTACTGAACCTAGCATAGTTGATGCTATTTTGAAGTAGTACATTATATTGGATTTTAATAATCCATTTTGTAAGTCAGTGAGACTTCTATCTTGTAAATTGAGCAGTGAGCTCTAGGCAGCTGGCCATCCTGCATGTGCAAGCCCCTTATTGTAAGTAATATTTATTCATTGGCCAGTGAGTGAATATTGTGGGTCACAAATCCCACTGAGGTTTTTCTTACACTGGTTTTCCTTATTAAACATCTTGTGTTATGGTGTGTTTTCTATGTTGTCTTTATTATTCCTGTTTACTGCATTAATTCTTATTTACTGGTACATTGTTTTGGGATGCAAAATACTTAATAAGGTTAAATATTCTGCTAACTAGTTAGATACTGATTCACCCCCCTCTCAATATCTTTGGGACTATCATTAATCCTAACAGCTTAATCTATTGCCTCCCATTGATCTATCCTATCATCATGCCTATCAAGATACATCCTTCCCATGACTGGAAATTGTATCTAAATCCATGTCCTACTCTTGGTAAGAGATGTTTGTTGTCTAAACGAGTTATTTTCTTGAATGATCTTTTCACTTTGATTTTATTTTGTGTCATAGGACTATACCTCTTCATGGCTACCTTGATCATTTTATATCTTGGTATGTCTGGGTTGGTGTATACTAGGGCATAGTTTTTGTGGTATGGTGTGTTTGTGGTTTCTCTTGTACGATCCCTCAAGTATCACATTTACACCATCACGGGTGTTTGTGAACTTGCATATATTGAGATAACCTTTTGTCTGCAAGTCTAGTCCACCCATCGAATATTCATTACATTCTGATTCCTATAATCAGTAATGTCGATAATACTTTGCAAAATAAAATCTTGGATTGCTCTCTATATAATGCATAACAATAATCGCATCCTTTTCATTGGCTTCCATTCAACCCCTCTCCCCTTTACACCTAGTGGCTTAAATTTATTCACCTTTCCTATCCCCCCCTTTACCCTTTCATCTTATAGTCCTATCCATTGCAAGAGACCACCTATTTTCTTAGCCCACATGTCCTCTTGAGGGGGCATACCACAACTTCCTCATCATCCTTCTTCAACTCACCAGTGATTTGGACATCATGCTACTAGTCCCTATCCTTTTCTATCCACTAGGTTTTATTCTTCTTTGCCATAACATCACTTCATGATATTATTGTTGTCACCAAGATTGCACCTGTGATGCTTAAGCTGAAAGCTCAAAAATCTTGTGAAACATGGGATTATTTCTGAGCCTATGGTGGAAATCAACCTCCAGAGTGAGCTGGTTCTCTTTGATGAAACCTCCTGCAAACTTGACTTGATGGAAAAAGGGATATGGAGAGAACTTCAATTGAAACCTATCCTAAGAGGTGATGCACCAAAACTTGAGAAACCTAATTAGCTACATTGACTCACAATGCATTTCAATAAAAGAAATCTTATTCATCACAACTCAACTAAGCATGCAATACATCAATATTTCATAGAAAAGGGCTAATTTCAGAGCTTATTTGAAGGAAAATAAAGTATTCTCATAACTTCAAACTACCAATACTAGCTGCACACAATCTATAACTTGTATTACTATGCATCTTCTTGCATTAATGCTGTTAAAAAAAGACAACATCAAAGGATTCCAAGAAAGAATCACAAAATATCATCAAATCAATTGTTCAACACAATACACAAAGTATTGAAAATGAAAACCTTTTCTTTTATTGAAAAATAAAGGAATTTTACAGCTAATAATGCTTCTAATGAGCTACAATGTTGCTCATGCCCAACTGAAAAGAAAAGGCATAGAGAAAATGAACTAACCTAGAAAAGGAAGAAAGAAGAAGTCTTATAGAAGAGAGAGCTGATTTGGAACTAAAAGATGAGACTGATGATCTTCTTCTTGGAATCTTCTCCAACTTTTCATATCTTTTCCCTTGGGTCGAAATTGATTTAAAATCATGCAAAAAAGGGGTTAAAACTGCTTGTAACTGATTATGAACTGCTGGAAAAGTCATATCAAGTGATAAAGTACTTATGTGGTGTGAGAATGTTGCTAACTGATCACAATTCCTTTATTTTAGGCCCTTGACTATGTAATACCCTAAAAATGGTCAGCTAAACCATGGGCCCTTAATCTCGACAACATCACCAAGGTCCTAACCAAAGGAAATTAAATCAACCTTTAGCACCTAATTAATTAATTCTTCAATCATTAATGTTACATGGCAAGTTAATACTCTATATTAATTAAATATTTATTTAATTAATTAAATCATTCCAAGTAAATCATTTCGATCAATTATCCTATTTATTTAATTAAATATCCTAGCATATTTAATTAATAAATAAATTTGCCATTTAATTTACAAAAAAAAGAATTAATTCACAAAGAGAGATTTATCACAAAAAGAGGAATTAATCTTCAAAAGAAAGAGATAAATTGAAAACAAAAGAAAAGATTTAAATTGAGAGAAGAAATTAAACTTAAGATATTTATTTTCCTAAATTGAGTAACTTGAAAATCAGAAAAGCAATTAAATTGAATTAATCATTTTCTCTAAAAATAAAACTCAAAGCTTTTGAGGAAAGAGGTTCAGTTATTTTGAAAAGCCTTTTTCTAAATAAAAATCTTGAACAAATTAAAGAAAAGTGCATGGAATCACCTATTTTTATCTCAAGTGCATGGAATCAACTAAATTTTATCTCCAATGCAGACTCAGACTTATAATCTGAATGCATTCAATCAAGCTATAATTGGAATCTCTCTCAAGATTAACTTAATCTGATCTCTCAATTATTTTATTTATCCTGAAATGTGCTTTTTCTTGAGGAATGTCAACTACTCATTGCTAATTGATCTTGACTATTGGTCTCTCTTTTGAGTCTCTATAAATTCAGCCTTCATCTCTCATTCAAAACACCTTGGAGATTTATTGTTATTGTGCAGTTTTTGCTTTGGATTCATTGAAAATATTGTGCTTGGAGATTATTGCATCTCAGTTTATCTTTTTGCATATTTAGTTTAATTATGATTGCTTGAATTCATCTAGCTTAATCTTCATTCATCTAGCTTAATCTTGCATATCTATCTTAATATTGCCTACATTTAGCTTATTCTTGTGATCATATAGATTAAATCCTTCGTCTTGGTGTAGTCTAGTCACTGGTATTTCTTAGATAAATCTGAGAGCAAGTCTATACTCACATCTTTTAGAAGGCAATAGGTTGATTTGTTATGGTTTTTATATTCATGATTATATCTATCCAACCATGCATGCAATGACTTAATTGAAGTGTTGTGTCTTACAACTTGTAGATACTTATCCACTTTTCACACACATAGATTGTTGTGAACTACATGATGAGGTATTGAGGTTGAATTTGGAAGGAGAGCATGCAAAATAAGGCTCAACACTAATGATAACTGATGGTTTGTGGGCCCAAAGTTCTTCTCCACTACTACTAACCCATGTGGGGTCTCAAACTTCTCCTTGTGCCTCCAAAATTCCTCATTTTAAGGCCTTAACTATTGAATGAACTGAAAACTAAGCTTCTTGCCTTTGATACATATGATTGCATATTCACTCCTCTGTCTACCCCTGTCTTTCAATAACTATAGTTTTGGAATTCTTAGCGATATCTTTAATGGAAACTTCCTGCAACTCTGTTATAAATGTATATCTCTTCTCATTGAATGTGTTCTCCATTAATGATACTATTATGAGAACTTGAATCTTTTGATTGGATTTCCTAGGAATGTATTTTTTGAGTTCGACTATCATAGAAGTTTAGAACCCTTTTCACTAAGTTCTTTCATGATCATATTCCATCTTTACTTATGCCTTTTGGACTGAGTCATTATTTTCTTTATCATTTCACTTTGTATCATTGACCATATCAACTTTGAAAACACCGTCCTCCTGCCCTCAAATGATCCTTTGATTGCATTAATTGTTTGACTATGTAGCTTCAATCATTGTTTTGTTTTCTTATTGAGACTACCATATCATTCTTTCACACAGTTATATGGTATAGGGTAGTTTAAGACTTTCACAAGGGGTTCAAGGCTTCATAGTCACCATATGCCCTTCACAAACTTTGATTTTGGACTGTCTTTGACTATGGAAGTCTCCTTTTTTTCTGATTACTATCCTTTTGATCTTCATTAATGGTTTTGAGAAACCCTTTGAACTGTCCATAACTGTCATGTCTAGATAGTTCCATGGGTTGTATCTAAGTATTTATGGTGATCATTAAGATCCACTTTGAACTTGTCATACACTATTTGAATGATGCCTTTGACTGGGCTTGATCATGCACATTTGTCTTTTGGTATGCTCTCTCATGATGCTATTCATTTGGTAGTAATAGAAATCTCATGCTTTGTAGTGAACAGTGAAGACTCCTTCAACATTGACGAATATCCTACTACTATTATTACATGGTGAAATAACCTTGTGTTTTATTCCCTTTGCTTAAGAATGCTTTGAGGGTTGTTGCTAATCACTGTCATTTCTTCTAAAGGGCTACCCTTTTGACCAAGCTTTGATGGATAGGGCTGCCATCATTATCACATTCCTTGTGTACTAATGACTAATTTTTCAAATTGGAAGCTTCTTTAAAGTGGAAGGTGGCTATGAATGTTATGAGCCTGCTCTTGTGATCTTATTTTTGATCATGCTAATTGTTGTATCTGCAATATTTACTATGATTGTGATATTTGAGCTAATCCAATATGCCTTTAATTGCATTGACCACTCTAGTAAATTTACCTTTTTGGTATTGCTTTACGACTACACTGTGTATACTTGATGAACTCATGTTCATGATGACTGCCCTAGGTTTATTTGCCTCATTATATATATAGCAAACTTAAACATTTATCAACTGTAATAGTGATAACTGCTGGCACTGATTTGACATCATACCCTTCACTATTTTTACCATTGTTTAGATGTTGTTTCTCATCTTCATATGTCTTTGTATGCTGCATTCTGTGACTATCATGTGTTGATCTATTAAATGTCCCCTTTTGTCAACTAGACTGCTAAATGTTCACTAGCAAATGACTGTGACTGCACAATATAACTATCACTGTGGCTTGTGTAATGATTGTATCACTATGCTTGGATAGATGAATAGCTCCATTTGTGCTTTGAAGGTCTATTAATTGTTCATTGAATTCTTCTCTTGTATTATTATGAGACTACCACTTTCCTTGGATGACTGATCTAAGGTCATTGTGATTGTAGCATTATGACTGTCAAGGTCATTGTGTTTGTTCCCCATATAAAATTCATGCATTAATGAATGCTCTACTATTGAGCATCAAATCTGAATTAAGTAAAATATCTTGATTTGAAAAATTAAATCTTAGAAGACATCCACCTTTGGAGGAAATCATCATTTTCATTGATACCGTAATAACCCATGAGTTATCAAACAAATCTGATAGCATTCTATCGAAATATCCAAAATCCAAATAATATCGATGAGACCTAGCGATGTCTCATTGATATAAAAAGGGAACACTGATGGACTCTAAAAAGGATCCATCGAAAGAAATGTTTTTGTCGACAGTAGATATCGAAGAAAGAAAAGACGTTTTCATCAGTGGAAGAAAGTTTTCGAGGAAATAATACCATCAGCGCAGGATGAAGGAAACTCACTGAAAGAAGTATTCTTATCGAAAGAGTGATATTGATAAACCAAAAGAAAATTACATTGATAAAACATATTGATAAGGATATGAGTTTCAAGGAGGCTAAAAGGTATGTTGCCGATATGTGTGGTTTCATCGATGCAACTTGATCGAGAAAAATTACTAATGAGCTCATCGATGAAAAGATGATGACAGAAGCAAGTCAGCAAAAGTAAAGAAGACTTCGATGAAATGACAAACCTGTTTATCGATGGGGTGTAGTGATGTTGATAGAAAGGGAGTTTTGATGGAAGGATAAAGGAAGTCACCGAAGCCCTAAGTCTCTTCGACATGAAACCTGACGGACATCAGAAATATATCGATGGGGAGACGGCTATAATGACCGAATGCGGCATTTCGATAAAGGGAGAAAATACACACTCGAAGTAATATTCAAAATAAAAATATCATTGATAGAGACAAAGAGATCAATGGAATAAAAAATGAGTGATCGAAAGATATATTCTCATCGAAATGATTGCCGCAAAAATTAGAAACAAATCCTAGGGAAGGTCACATCACCATTAAATTCGAACGTATTCCCAAGTAACCATTGTTAAAACTGCCACTATTAACTGATCAAAAACAACACGAGGATGCTAAACAAAGATATTAGAATGAATAAAGATGACAAGTACATCGAGCATATGGGGGTACCCAATTTGTTTATCTTCTAGTTTGTTAACAAAAGATGTTAGTTAATGGTTGAAAAGCCACAATGCTTGTTAATAATGTATACCCTCATATAAAGGATGAAACTTTGGTAATGTGAAAAATAATTAGAGAAGGAGTAAATTAAGCCTCAGGCTTACCATTGTAATATTTTGGCAGATATATATAGTATAATTAGTTGTTTTCCTTTGCGTTTATGTTGTGGATTATTGCATTTTTTGCAGGCAGTTGCTTATGATATTATCTAAAAGTGGATAAGGTTATTCGTGTTCTTCCAGTGAAATTATGTGTTTCATATTGTAGATTTGGATCAAAAAGATTTTCTCACGAATTGTAATTGTTTCCTGTATTTCTTCCTTGGATGGCCTCTTAAAAGTTAGGGTTAAATTTGTTCAAGAAGTTTATAATATAGACATTGAAGTAGAGCTCATAAGAGATAGTAACTGACAGACTCATTGAGAGGTGGTGGGTTTAAAAATTGTCTCATAAGTTTACACAATAAGTCCTAAAGAAATATAAATACTCTGTAGCCCAAACAACAAAGAAAGGCATTGGTCATCTATAGAATACAACTCATCAATTCACATTTCACTTTAAAAGTAATAGGAGTATCTAAGTAGGAAATATAGAGTAGGCTAGCAATAGTGTATATACATAAATTTCAAGCACAAAGATCGAATAAATTCTACAACAACAATCCTGAACTCATCTGCTATATCTCCATCCTGGGAACTTATGTCATTCTGATATAGGAGGAAATCGGATCAAGATACTTAATCTGCTATAAAAGACATTTGTCATTCAAAATAACTAGTGAGTAGGTATACCCGCCTAGGTCTTGCAGAGCCTAAAGTTAGAGAGTTAGTAACCAAATAGGTTCACTCTATAAGTTGGCCAAGTCAATTGGAGGGTTTGATCATAGGAGTTGGCATTTCCTTAGAACCTATCCAATCTATTGATTTGAGACCCAACAGATTGGTGACTTTGTTGGGGAACATTCATAAAAAAAAAGTACTCTGTTGTGGGAAAGAACTCATATACAAAATACAGATTCCTTTCGAGAAGAAAGGTGGTGACTCTGAAATATGAAATTTTATGTACGGAAGGAGGTCAATAACACAAGGCCACCCCATAGTCTAATTAAAATTTGATCAAAAGATAACTAAAAGAAATCCAAAGGAGAAATCAATAGGTAGTTCGATGGAACCTAAAAAATAAATTTATGAATGGGAAGTATAATCAGCACTATTTTGAAAACCATTCACATCCAGCCCTGAGTAAACAGAATTATACAGTCTCCACATACCCTAGGGATGAGGATTTGGCAGCTATGGATAGAGTGCAGAAAGGGAAACACCCTCCTGGCTTTGAGAATCATCATCCAAATTCAAGGGTAGGGGCTTCAAGTTCCTCAGGCTCAACAAAGGTGGATGCATCAAATCATATGGCAGATTTGATGAGGCATTAAATGATGGAAGCATCCATTGAAATGAAAGATGAAGGAAGAGTACAAGAATGTATAGATTCATTTTCTAGATTGGGTATAAATATCAATTAAGATGATATTGATCATGACTTGGAGAGATATAGGGCAAGGTGTGAATAGGCATCCCAAGGATCAAATAGAGGGAGAGATAGTACATATAAAAGCAATGCAAAAAATAATACTTACAAGATGTTTAAAAACCCTCTATACAATTCTAAGCCAAATAACTCTCCATATAATAATATACCTCCTGAGCATCAATACAATCACTTCAATAACTTTAAATATCAAAACCACTTTCAACCAAAAAACCAATTTCCTTTTGGTAATAACAATGTGAAACCGAACTATGGAAACTTCTTCCAAGGTGGATACGGGCTAATGAATACAGAACGCATCAGGAAATTTGACTTTTCAGAGATGATGGTGTATCCTCGCCCTATCCCTAATGAAATTAGGACTGTAGTACCAAAGTTCACTGGGAGTAATGCCATCTCAGGTGAAGCACATTGTAAGGATTTTGGCATAGTTATGGGGGATTTTTGTCTCCCATATGAGGATGTTAAGATGAAGTTGTTCATGTAGTCATTAATAGAGGATGCCCAAGATTGGTTCAGAGCACTACCGAATTTTTTAGTAAACAGCCTAACAGAGTTCAAGAGATGTTTTCTTGAACAGTACGAAGATCACAATAGCCCAGAGTTTGCCTTACATGAGATCATAAGCATCAAGAAGGATACAAATGAAATAGTGGCTGATTTCAATAAAAGATTTAATAGAGTTCTGAATAAAATTCCTAATAGAATGAAACTGGTTCCTAAAGTCAGCATTTTGTACTACATGAATGCTTTTGACAGTAAAACAAACTATGAGCTCAGAACAAAGAATCATACAACCCTTCAAGGAGTCATGAAAGTGGCCATAACTATAGAGAATAATAAAAAAGCAGCTGGAACTATAGGAAAAAGGGAGGATGCAAGGTTGTTCAATCCAAAAGCCCCTAAACAAACAAAGGATGATGACAAGTTGGACAAGGTGTTGAATGTCCTCAAGGATTTGTCTGTCAAAGTAAACAAAACTGAGAAACAACAATTTTATCACCATGAAAGACCCATATTGCATGATATGCCTTATAACACCACATGGAAGGATGCGAAGCCAGTGGACAAGAATCTGAAAGAAGGTAACCAAATAACAGATCCTTTAAGAAAAGTGGTGAACCAGGTGGTTGATGAAGATATGTGGTGTTTAGCATGTGATATGCCTCATTCTCCTTACCAGTACATGGTGGCAATGAAGTTGCAGGGAAGAGAGGAAGAATGTGAAGAATATGCATATGATCATATGATAAACTTACTATCCTTTGAGGACTGTGACTCATCTAAGGGGAGTGAAGGAAGTGATGTAAATTCTAGGCAGATTAATCAGTGATGTTGTATGCAATAGGTATTCTCAGATGAGGAAGATGAAGTCGGGCTGAGGAACCCTACTAAAGAAGAGCAAGAGAGGATTACTACAACTACTATTGAACAAGCCAAAAGGACTTATATGCTAAGAAACAGAACCATAGACCCTAAGCAAAGCAAACCATCAGGTATGTTCATAAAGGAAAGTAATAAAACATCTAAACCAATAACTAAGCCAAGCAAGACTCAGGAAGAAAATACAAAGTTAATTAAGGAAAAGGAGTTGCAAGTTTCTAGGATGCAAAAGGGTGATAAGGATGGGGTGGTGAACACTTCAATACTTCCTACTACAACATCATTTGATATTGCCAACACCTTGGCACAAATGAAGGTCTTTGTTCCACTACTTGAGATGATGAAATTTCCTGAATATCGAGAAAAAACCTTGAAGGTGATCAATGGTGTATCTAAGGAAGAAACCAAGGAACATAAGAAAAAGAGCCAAAATAATGAGAAGCCTATTCCAACCATATATTTAGGGTCAACAATAACAAAAAATCCCTCTCAAGTAGACCCCTTTTATGTAACCCTGATGATCAATAAAAAGATGATAAAAAATTGCATGATTGACTCAGGAGCTGCTATAAACATTATGCTAGTAGGAGTCATGAAAGAACTTGGAATGTCAGTGGACACAAATTTTGGTAAATGTTATGCCATGGATAACCATTTTCTCCTAGTGGTTGGTGTCATGAAGGATATTGAATTCAAATTGGCAGCATGTCCAGAAGTATCTTATAAAATGGACATCACTGTGGTTGATGTCCCTCCTAACTATGGTATGTTATTGTCAAGACAATGGTTGAACTTGATAGGAGGCCATGTGCAGCTAGACTTATCATATGATACTATACCAATAAATGGATAGGAGGTAAGGATTGAGAGAGAACCTCGCTCTGAATACATCATCGAGGAGGCGGAACCTATTGATTTGGTATGTTTCATCCAGTTAGATATGGACAACTTCAAAGTAGAACTGACAAAAACAAAATTGAGAGTATTGACCCCGATAGAGTCTACAGTCAAGAAGAGTAAAGATCAAGTATGGAAGATGTACTTTGATGGATCATGCAGCAAGGAAGGAAGTGGGGCTGGAATTGTATTTATCTCACCAGACGGAGAGACATTCAAGTATTCTTTCAAACTGATGTTTCAATCTACAAATAATATTGCAGAATACGAAGCCTTACTCACTAGACTTAATGTGGCTACCAAGCATGGAATTAAATTGCTCAGTGTCTTTGGGGATTCACAACTAGTAATATCTCAAATCAAACAAAAGTATGCCTCCAAACATATCAGGTTGATACAATACAGGGATGTTGTATGGGATACCATGAAACTGTTTGATGTTTTCCAAATTAGTTGGATTCACAAATTGGAGAATATCATGGTTGACTTCTTGGCCAATGTTACTTTGAAGGTAAATGATATAACACTGAATGGGGTCTCAGAAATGGAAATAAAAGTCAGACCTTCTGTTCCAGATAACTTGTATAACTGGCAAGTTTTTCATGATGACAATGATTTGTTAAAATTCTTACACTATGTAGATCACTACCAAGCACAAGCTATCAAATTCAAGGATTTTGTGGAGATGACAGATGGGAAAGAGACTCTGTTGGGACAAGAAATCATATAGTTAAAATCTAATAAAATATTTAGAGGATTAGTCGCATTGGAAAGAGCTTTCAGCATACAAGACACAGTTAAAATCAAAGGAACCTCAGTCAAAGAAAATGATGTTGAGAAGATTAATTTGGGAAGAAAAGAATCACCAATACATGTTTTTATTGGTAATAAATTGACTCCTAGAATGAAGCAGCAATTGGTAATGTTACTTAGAAAATATAAGCATGTATTTGCATGGTCTTATGATGATCTCAAAGCATACAAGGAGGATCTCTTCCAACATGAGATACCTCTTAAGCCTGATGCTAAACCATTCAGACAAAAGAAGAGGCCTATAAACCCCATTTTACTCCCTAAGATGAAAGAGGAAATAATAAAAATGAAAGATGCGGGGATAATTAAACCTTGTAGATACTCTACCTGGGTTTCAAATGTGGTATCTCTCAGAAAGAAAAATGGGGACATAAGAATATGTGTGGACTTTAGAAATCTAAACATATCATCATTAAAAGATAATTATCCTTTACCAAACATGGATAATATTCTGCAGAAAGTAACTAGATGTGATTTATTGTCCATGATGGATGGGTTCTCAGGGTATAATTAGGTAAAAGTTAAAGAAGCTGAACAATATAAGACAACTTTCACAACACCATGGGGCACATATGTATATGCAATAATGCCATTCAGATTAACAAATGCAAGGGCAACATTTCAAAGGGCAATGGATGTATCGTTTCCAGAACTGATTGATGTAATAATGGTGGTGTATCAGGATGATTTAACAACGTATTCAAAAAGGGCCGAAGATAATTGCGATCACCTTGAGAAAGTATTCAAGAAAGCTTTGGAATATAGAATTTCCCTCAATCCAAAGAAATGTCATTTCACAATTGAAGAAGGGAAGCTCCTGGGACATATAGTGTCTAAGGAAGGGATGAAAATTGACCTTGAAAGAGTAGCTATGATAAATGAAATACCTATCTCAAAGATTATCAAGGCTATTCAATCATTTTTGGGACAAATCAATTTTGTCAGAAGATTCATCCTTAATTTTTTCAGATATCATAAAACCTATAGTGAGGATGCTGAAAATGGGAGCTAAGATTGATTGGGATTCAGAGGAATTAGATGCATTTCTAGATATAAAAAGGGAAATATTTGAGGCACCAGTATTGATATCCCCAGATTTCAATAAACCTTTTTTAATTTTTCATTTACATCTCGTCATACAGTGGCAGCAGTGTTATTACAAAAGAACCATGACAATTGTGAGCAACCTATTGCATATTTCAGTAAGTCACTGAATTCATCCAAAATTAAATATGACCTAAATGAAAAACAAGATTATGCCTTGGTAAAAGTAGTAAAATAATTTAGACCATATTTGGTAGGCACAGAAGTTATAGCATATGTTCCTAATGTAGCAGTGAAGGACATATTTAGACAAACTGAGGTCATAGGAAAAAGACGTAAATGGATCAACCAGATTCAAGAATTCAATAGTGAGCTCAAGATTTCACAAGTTATCAAAGGTCAGGGATTGGCTAAACTTATGGCAGGAGCAGGGGTTGAAGAATTTTAGGTAAATGAGGTTGGACTAGATGAAGCCAATTTCAGTATTGAAAACACAGCCTGGTATGTAGATATCATGTATTATCTCAAGCACATATGGAATCATGTATTACTAGATTCGGTGTTCCTACAAGGATCATCTCTAATAATGGCATGGCTTTCAGGTCTAAAGAATTCAATACCTTTTGTGAAAAATATGGCATCACAATATCTCATTCATCCCCTTACCACCCTCAGGGTAATGGGCAAGATGCGTCTAGTAACAAAAACATCCTAAAGATCATCAAAAGAGTGCTAGGACAAAATAAAAAGGCGTGGGAGTCAAAATTGAATCTAGCGTTATGGGCAGATAGACTAACAGTTAAAAAGCCTACAGGGAGCTCCCCATATGAGCTGGTCTATGGTAAAAGGGCTAGACTCCCTTTGGATTACCTCCTACCTGTACATAAATTCATAGCATAGGAAGGGATAGAGATTTATGACCCTTTATAGGAGAGGCTGATACAGTTGGTAGAGCTTGATGAAGTCAGGACAGAAGCACAGGAGCAAAACCTTCAAATCTAGAATTAGATGAAAAAATTGTATGACAAAAGAACAACAGAGAGAAAGTTTAAAATTGTTGAATTGGTTTTAATGTGGAACGCCAGGTGATAGTTCTGATACTTAATATAAGTACAGATCCAATAAGCAACAAGATGAGAGGGGGGGTGAATCATACAAACTTAATCATCCATAAAAACATCATATTCAACCTCGGTAACATATACTTCAGTAATAGAACCAAAACTGTTAAACATACAAACTCAAAAGCATATAAACATCATAAACCTCATAACACCAGATTTAACGTGGAAACCCAAATAGGGAAAAACCACTATGGGATTTCAGACCCACTAAGAAATATACTCTTCTAGAGTATGCTCAGTTAAAAGCAAATCCTGTTAAAGATTACAAACACATTTCTAGATGTGACCCGGTTAAGGGATTTCCCTCAGATCTGTTAGGATCTTCACCTTGTTAGAAGTGACCTTGTAAAAGGATTTCAAGCCCTCAATCAGAATGTCACCTTGCTAGAGGGTTTTACAAATAAGACTGTTAAGTCCACTCGGTTAAGAGATTTTCTGTCACTTTCAAAAATAACAGTAATAAAAATCTATTTGCAACTTCACATCTAAAATGCTAAAGCAGATTCCTATTTGTTCGATACAATCTAGACATAGAACTAATCTTATCTATCTATTGGGTTTCTATACTCTGTTATTCAAACAGGTCTTCAAGCTTCTGTGCTCGGTAATCACTATGTAGCATCCATGTGCATACACTTGCCCGCATACATTGTTTATCATCAGTTTCCTATTTATAAACAATTAGGTAACCGCTTAATCTCCTTGATCACATTTCCCATGATTAATCATAGCCATCAGATCTTCAATCTTGTCCAGGTTCAATGTATCTTTGGATCTGAAAACATTTTACCCCACCTTGGAACTTACATACATTTCTTGGAACTTGTGCCAGGGTATTACAGTTCAATCTAAGTTGTAGATCTTCATGTCGACTTTCCTTTGCCTTAGATTCATTAACAAACTTCATCCACGGCTCACCTATCATTTAATCAGTTCTAGCTCATCAACTTCCTTCATTAAATATCGCGTGTAAACATTTAATGCATTCTGTTATAGCTTGGTTACAACTCGGTGAATACTAGACTTCACTCGATAGACATTCCACCTTCATTAACCGATAGTGATAACCTTAGGGTTTACCGACTAGGTTCCTTAGGGTTTACCAACTAGGTTCCTTGTTTGATAACATAGTATAGTATTAACCTTTACAATTTACAACATATGTATGATGTTAAAACAATCTAAACATCATGATCTCATCATTGTCTGACTCGATAATAGTTGCCCATTGAATACCTTATTCATCCCTTATTCATCATATTCTTTCCTGTGTCTTTTACCGACATCTTTATACTCTTCAAATCATACTTCTCAAGATATGGCAACATCGTACTGAATTAGAAAATCAATTTCTTGACATCAATGACAAAATAATAATATCAAGATAGTAAACATCTTTAATCAGTTATATCCATAATCATCATTAACCTTCTTAATATCCTTATTCAAATTCCAACAATCTTTCATTGTTTGTTATAATTCTATATTGCCAACAATCTCCCCCTTTGGCATTGATGGCAAAACCAATTGATTTGTCTTTGAAAGATTCAGATTGTTGTGATTCTGAAAGGCTGAAATGCTCTCCCCCATACATTAGACTTCTCCTATTTTATTTAGTTTTCTTTCCAATCTGTAGTCTTCTCAGTTTTCTTTTAGTCTTCTCCCCTTTATAGTAGTCTTCTCCCCCTTTGACAACAATGCCAAAAAGTAAATAACTAAAACATAATTACTTTCTGTATGAATTAATTTCCTATGGTTGTGTATCAACTGTGTCTTGGTCAGAGCATTTTGTCTTTAATTCTTATTCCCTGTATAATTCCTGTAATATTTCCTGTACACTTTTAGAAAACATCCTAAAGTGTATAAATCAGCAACAACTCCTAAAAGATATTCGATAGAGTCATCAGATTGATGCTTTCACCGAACTTGGTCAGTGAGTAGAAGATAGGGGTAGGATCCCAAACTTACTTATGAGATATTCAAAACTGTCCCTTGGTAGTGGCTTGGTGAAGATATCTGCTATTTGTTCCTTTATGCTAACATACTCCAACACCACTTTCTTCTCTTGAGCTTCTTCTCTAAGATAATGATATTTGATAGAGATGTGCTTTGTCTTAGAGTGCATAACAGGATTTTTTAAAATATTAATGGCACTAGTATTGTCACAGAATATAGTTACTGGCTCAGTAACTTTCTCATTTATACCTTCCAAAATTTGTTTGATCCATGCAATGTTGGTACAATTCAGTGCTTCAGCAACGTATTCAGCTTCTGCTATTGACTGTGAAACACATCCTTGTTTCTTGCTAAGCCAACTCACTAGTCTTTCTCCTAAAAAGAAAGCTCCTCCACTTGTGCTTTTTCTGTCATCAATGTTGCCTACCCAATCAACATCAGTATAAACTTTTAAATCAAAATCATTTCCTTTCTAATATACTAAGCCATAATCCTCAGTGCCTTTCAAGTATCTAAAAATTCTTTTGATTGCTGTCATGTGTGTTTCCTTAGGATCTGCAGAGAATCTTGCAACTATACCTACTACATGTGCTATGTCTGGTCTGATATGAACAACATATTGTAGTTTTCCAATCATGGATCGGTAAAGTGTCTCATCAACAGATGTAGATTCATCATTCTTTGACAATTTACAGTTGGTAGTCATAGGAGCACTTACTGGTTTTGAATCCTCCATTCCAAATTTCTTCAAGATTTCCTTTATGTACTTGGATTGAGTAATGAAAATCTCATTTTTCATTTGTAGTATCTGTAAACCTATAAAATACTTTATCTCACCGATTAATGACATCTCAAATTCTTTGCTTATTTCATTTCCAAAGTTTTTGCATAGAGAGTCATTTCCACAAAATATAATATCATCAACAAATATGGCTGAGATCAGTATTCCATTTTCATCATTCTTCATGTACATGTTGTTGTTCTCACTTGTCCTTATAAAACCAATCTTAATCAAATAAGAGTGCAATCTTTCATACCATGCTCTTGGTGCTTGTTTCAAACCATATAAAGCTTTGTTCAATTTACATACCTGATCTTTATTATTGTCTTCAACAAATCCTTCAAGTTGTTCAATAAAAACTTCTTCTAATATTCCATTCAGAAATGCAGATTTGACATCCGTTTGATATATCTTGAAGTTTTTGAAAGCAGCATAGGCCAACAATGTTCTTACTCCTTCTAGTCTAGCAATAGGTACACAAGTCTCACCATAATCGATTCCTTCTTCTTGAGCATAACCTTTGCAAACTAGTCTTGCTTTGTTTCGAATGACCTCTCCTTTTTCATTTAGCTTGTTTCTGAAAATCCACTTTGTATCAATTACATTTTTGTCCTTTGGTCTTGGGATTAGTGTCCATGTGTCATTCTTCTTGATTTGATCAATCTCTTCTGTCATAGCATTTATCCAATCTTCACTGTTAAATGCCTCTTTCACTATTCTCGGTTCAAATTCAGATATCAAACATGTGTTCTATCTCAGTTTGTTCCTTGTCATCACTGGATCATCCTTATCTCCTATAATCTGACTTGGTGCATGATGTCTTCTGACATACTTGGCTAATACAGGCTTGATAGGTTCTGTATGATCTTCTTCATCACTCGGTAACTGGATATTCTCTTCATTTTCTTCAACAGTCTTCTCGGTAAGACTTCTCAGTTGAACATAGACAAATTCATCATAGTCTTCTAGTTCCTTGGAATTTCCTTCATCATTTCTTTCTGCAAATTAATCAATTTTCACATTTGCAATTTCCACTATTTTGTTAGATGATTTGATCAGACATTTAAATGCTTTGCTTCTAGAAGAATAACCTAGAAATGTTCCTTCTTCACTTTTCTGATCAAACTTGCCATTTCTATCATCTTTATGAACATAGCATCTACTTCCAAAGATTTTAAAATAACTAACATTAGGTTTCTTATCATACCAGATTTCATATGGTGTCTTCAAAGTACCTTTCTTCAATTGAACTCGGTTCAAGGTGTAAACAACAGTGCTTATTGCTTCTCTCCAAAATGTTTGTGGCACCTTCTTTTCAATCATCAGTGTTCTATCACAATCCACAATAGATTTGTTTCTTCTCTCAGCTATTCCATTCCGCTGTGGAGTTCTCGGTGCAAAGACTTGTCTTTTAATACCATGATCATTGCAGAATAAGTTGAACTCATCAGATGTGAACTCTCCTCCTCTATCTAATCTAAGACATTTCAGTTGTCTTCCTGTTTCATTTTCAACTCTTGCCTTGTACCATTTAAACATTTGAAAAGCTTCTGATTTTTCTTTCAAAAACATTACTGACATCATCCTTGAATAGTCATCCACAAATAATATGAAATATTTATCGCCATAATAACTTTGAACTTTCATAGGACCACAAATATTAGTGTGCACTAGATCTAAAATTCCCTTAGAAGTGTAAGACTTACTTGTAAAGCTTGATCTTGTCATCTTACCCATCTGGCATCCTCAGCACATAGCATTCTCAGATTTTTCAAGACTCGGTAGACCTCTTACTCGGTGCTTCTTACTTATTTTGATCAGATTATCAAAATTTACATGACAAAAACTTTTATGCCATAACCAGGTATCATCTAACTTTTCATACAAACACTTATTACAAGTTGAGTCAAGGTGAAATGTGTTACCTTTTGTTTGTGTCTCGGTAGCAGCTAACTTTCCATTCTTGTCATGAACTTTGACAATTCCCTTCTAAAATTCTATTCGGTAACCTGTGTTGTTTAGTTGTGCTACACTTAACAAATTATATTTCAAACCTTCAACCCAATAAACATCATTGCATCTTGCATTATCAAGAAGTGTTATAGATCCTTTACCTCTTACCGGACATGGTGCATCATTACCAAATCTAACATAGCCTCCATCATAATCTTCTAATATAACAAACTTGTGTTTATCTCCTATCATATGATGTGAGCATCCACTATCTATGATCCAAGAACATTAGTGTTTATGTGAGATATTAGGGCTTTTTCTTCATACCTTTCTTCATTTGATCCATCTTTGATAGCCACATAAACTACTTCCTCTATATCAGTATCATCTGATTTATCATCATTGGATTCCTCATCAGCTATTAAGCATGTCTTTCTATCTCTTCTTCTAAAGTCTCAGTGTCCTCTGTAATGATTATCTTTCTGTCTGTCATCTCAGTAATCTCTTCTTTCAGTGAAATCTTTGTCAGGACAGTTAGAAGCCATATGTCCTATCTTATCACAATTGTAACATTTCAAAGGTAGTTTTCCTTTATACTTACCTTTGCCTCTTGGTAACCTTTTGGCTAGTAGTGCTTCAAACACTTCTTGCTTTCTGATTTCCTCATATAGTTTGTGTACTTCTTCCATGTTCTTACGAAACCTTTCACTTGCTCCACTGTGATCTCCTTCAGAGTACTTATACTTCCTTTCATTGTAGTCATTAGATTCATCAAGATGAAAAGAACTAAATGCAGATTCAACTTTATTTACCAAAGATCCACTCTTATCAAAATTACTCAACTCAAATGCATGTAGCTTACCAATAGTAGCATCTAAAGAAACTGGCATATTAGGTACAGACCTCAATTCATTGATTGTAGAGACTTGGATTGCATAAGCTGATAGAAGGGTTCTTAACAACTTACTTCTTATATCCTTTTCTTCAATAGTTCTACCTGTTCCTTTGATTTGATTGACAATCTCCTTTAGTCTTGTACTGTACTGAGTTATGTTCTCACCTTCATTCATCCTCATAGATTCAAGTTGTCCTCTTAGAATATCTATTTTTTCTCTTTGAACATGTTCATCTCCTCCATATACTGATATGAGCTTATCCCACATTGCCTTTGAATCATTATAGCCTTCTAGATCATTAAACTCTGGGTCGGTCAATGTAGATGTTATTTCAATAATTGCTTGAATATGTTCTTGCTTTACCTTTATCTCTTCCATAGTCAATGGATAGGTGCTCGGTGTAACAAAATCATTCTCTAGATAGTATACAACATATTCTCCAACTCCTGATAGATGTAGCTTCATTCTTTTCTGCCATGTAGAGAAACTTGACTTGTTCAGCTTTGGTGCATCCCTCTTATACATCTTTGGATCTTTAACTCAAGTGCCTTTAAACTTCTCTTCCAGAGTCCAAAGCTCTGATACCAATTGATAGTTTTGATACTTAATATAAGTACAGATCCAATAGCCAACAAGATGAGAGGGGGGGATGAATCATACAAACTTAATCATCCATAAAAACATCAGATTCAACCTTAGTAACATATACTTCAGTAATAAAACCAAAACTATTAAACATGCAAACTCAAAAGCATATAAACATCATAAACCTCATAACCCCAGATTTAATGTGGAAACCCAAATAGGGAAAAATCACTGTGGGATTTCAGACCCACTAAGAAATATACTCTTCTAGAGTATGCTTGGTTAAAAGCAAATCCTGTTAAAGATTACAAACACATTGCTAGATGTGACCTGGTTAAGGGATTTCCCTTAGATCTGTTAGGATCTTCACCTTGTTAGAAGTGACCTTGTAAAAGGATTTCAAACACTCAATCAGAATGTCACCTTGCTAGAGGGTTTTACAAATAAGACTGTTAAGTCCACTCGGTTAAGAGATTTTCTGTCACTTTCACAAAATAACAGTAATAAAAATCTATCTGCAACTTCACATCTAAAATGCTAAAGCAAATTCCTATTTGTTCAATACAATCTAGACATAGAACTAATCTTGTCTATCTACTAGGCTTCTATACTCTGTTATTCAAACAGGTCTTCAAGCTTCTATGCTCGGTAATCACTATGTAGCATCCTTGTGCATACACTTGCCCGCATACATTTTTTATCATCAGTTTCCTATTTATAAACAATTAGGTAATCGCTTAATCTCCTTGATCATATTTCCCATGATCAATCATAGCCATCAGATCTTCAATCTTGTCCAGGTTCAATGTATCTTTGAATCTGAAAATGTTTTACCCTACCTTGGAACTTGCATACATTTCTTGGAACTTGTGCCAGGGTATTGCGGTTCAATCTGAGTTGTAGATCTTCATGCCGACTTTCCTTTGCCTTAGATTCATTAACAAACTTCATCCACAGCTCACCTATCATTTAATTAGTTCCAGCTCATCAGCTTCCTTCATTAAATATCACATGTAAACTTTTAATGTATTCTATTATAGCTCGGTTACAACTCGGTGAATACTAGACTTCACTCGGTAGACATTCTACCTTCATTAACCGATAGCAATAACCTTAGGGTTTACCGACTAGGTTCCTTGTTTGATAACATAGTATAGTATTAACCTTTACAATTTACAACATATGTATGATGTTAAAACAATCTAAACATCATGATCTCATCATTGTCTGACTCGGTAATAGTTTCCCATTGAATACCTTATTCATCCCTTATTCATCATATTCTTTCCTGTGTCTTTTACCGACATCTTTATACTCTTCAAATCATACTTCTCAAGATATGGCAACATCATACTGAATTAGAAAATCAATTTCTTGACATCAATGACAAAATAATAATATCAAGACAGCAAACATCTTTAATAAGTTATATCCATAATCATCAACAACCTTCTCAATATCCTTATTGAAATGCCAACAATCTTTCATTGTCTATTATAATGCTATATTGCCAACACTAGGAGCCAAGATAAAGGTAAGAATGAAAAGTTTGAGGTTCTATGGCTTGGACCATATGCAATAATGGATAAAGCAGGGGAAGATTCTTATTTTCTCCAAAGTGCTATGGGAGAAGTTCAGGAACTGCTAGTGCATGGACAATTTTTGAAAAACTTCTTTTCATGAAAATAGCCTTCTCCATGTACAGTAGTTTAGGTCTCGCCCCCATGATAAAAACCACATTTCCTTTGATTTCTCCCTATATAAACTAGAGATTCTAGATTCTTGAAGGTATCCATAGCATACCCCCATCCCTAGTCAAAGCCACTATTGAGCATCAAATCTGAATTAAGAAAAATATCTTGATTTGAAAAATTAAATATTAGAAGCCATCTACGTTTGGAGGAAATCATCATTTTCATTGATACAATAATAATCCATGAGTTACCAAACAAATCTGATAGCATTCTATCGAAATATCCAAAATCCAAATAATATCGATGAGACCCACCGATGTCTCATCGATATAAAAATGGAATCAAAGGAAAGGGAACACCGATGGACTCTAAAAAGGATCCATCGAAAGCAATGTTTTTGTCGACAGAAGATATCGAAGAAAGCAGAGACATTTTCATCGATGGGAGAAATTTTGAGGAAATAATATCATCAGCGCAGCATGAAGGAAACTCACCGAAAGAAGTATTCTTATCAAAAGAGTGATATCGATAAAACAAAAGAAAATTACATCGATAAAAGATATCGATAAGGATACGAGTTTCAAGGAGGCTAAAAGGTATGTTGCTGATATGTGTGGTTTCACCGATGCAACTTGATCGAGAAAAATTACTAATGAGCTCATCGATGAAAAGATGATGGCAGAAGCAAGTCAGTAAAAGTAAAGAAGACTTTCATGAAATGACAGACCTGTTTATCGATGGGGTGTAGTGATGTCGATAGAAAGGGAGTTTCAATGGAAGGATAAAGGAAGTAACCGAAGCCCTAGGTCTCTTCAACATGAAACCTGATGGACATCAGAAATATATCGATGGGGAGACAACTATAATGACCAAATGCGACATTTCGATAAAGGGAGAAAATACATACTCGAAGTAATATTCAAAATAAAAATATCATCGATAGAGACAAAGAGATCAATGGAGTAAAAAATAAGGGATCAAAAGATATATTCTCATCGAAATGATTGCTGTGAAAATTAGAAACAAATCCCAGGGAAGGTCATATCGCCATTAAATTTGAACGTATTCCCAAGTAACCGTTGTTAAAATTGCCACTATTAACTGATCAAAGATGACATGAGGATGCTAAATAGGGATATTGGAATGAATAAAGATGACAAGTACATCGAGCATATGGGGGTACCTAATTTGTTTATCTTCCAGTTTGTTAACAAAAGATGTTAGTTAATGGTTGAAAAGCCACAATGCTTGGTAATAATGTATACTCTCATATAAAGGATGAAACTTTAGTAATGTGAAAAATAATTAGAGGAGTAGATTATAGCCTCAGGCTTACCATTGTAATATTTTGGCAAATATATATAGTATAATTATTCATTTTCCTTTGCGTTTATGTTGTGGATTATTGCATTTTTTGCAGGCAGTTGCTTATGATATTATCTAAAAGTGGATAAGGTTATTCATGTTCTTCCAGTGAAATTCTGTGTTTCATATTGTATATTTGGATCAAAAAAATTTACTCGCGAATTGTAATTGTTCCCTGTATTTCTTCCTTGGATGATCTCTTAAAAGTTAGGGTTAAATTCATTCAAGCAGTTTACAATATAGACATTGAAGTAGAGCTCATAAGAAACTGTAACTGACAGACTCATCGAGAGGTGGTGGGTTTAAAAATTGTCTCATAAGTTTACACAATAAGTCATAAAGAAATATAAAGACTCTGTAGCCCAAACAACAAAGAAAGGCACTGATCATCTATAAAATACAACTCATCAATTCACATTTCACTTTAAAGTAATACGAGTAGCTGAGTAGGAAATATAGTGTAATAAACCACCATAATTAACTCAACAAAATTGACCATTCTCCTTTTTTTTTTTTTGTTTAATTTAATCATTGTGTTTGATTCAATCACATACTCTGGGCATCCATCCATTTGGATTAGGCCTTCATCCATCTGGGATGAGCATCTAACCATATGGGTTAGGCATTTGTCCATACGGGACATAAGATTCCATCTATCCAATATGGGATAGGCATCTACCCATACGGGGTAGGCATCTATCCAATCGGGATATGAGGTGCTCTGGCCAGAGACTTAGACTCATCGGGACCATTTAGGTCCTGAGCCACTCACTAAGTACTACACTCTTCTAATAGAAGTGCATCGAGGTCACCGTCCTTAGGAGTAATTAAATTACATAATACAAGCTTGAGTTCCACCTCGGAATTTGGCTTAAAGCCTCAGGAAGTCAAGCGAATCCATACGGGATTCCTTCCTAGTATGCATTGATTTACTTTTTCCTTTTTATTATACTTATCTTTAAAAATTAAGATTCTATTCAATCCTTCTCTACCAAGCCTAGACCCCACCCACGAACGCCTGAGTACAAGGGACAACTCCGTCCCAAGATTGCCTACATACCCACTTCGATATGGGATCAAGGCGTAAAGTATGTAGTTCTATTTTCTACTCTATGGTTTGATGTAAACTGATTAGTGGGTACACAACCCTTCCTAGGGTCAATGTCTCAGACAGTTTCTCTGCGGTTGCTACCCACGGTGGTAGCACTTAAATAAAGGCTCAAGATGGCCTATTGTTTGTGGCCTAAAACAACTACATCCTAACACCTATCATAAGTGTCACCCTTGACCAAATTGTCGATCACCAATATCTCTACAAGATTAAATCAATTTCATAAAAGCATTTTTACTTAATCAACCCAAAAGGGGGTTTACTATGGTTTAACTTAACGGATGTAAAAGTCATTTAAGGATTATCTTGTTAAATTATCGATCCAAGAGGGATTATTCGGTCCTTGGATTTTAACTTCCAAGTGTCCCTTATTACTCCCCAATGATTTATAGGGACGATGCCATAGACGTCGTTGATGTAGCTTTATTAGGCGTTAAGTGCAATAGTTCAACATGATGGCATTACCCGTAAGTGTGACCCAGAGGCACTGTATATACCAAACGCTACTAGGTTTTGGTTTCCATC
Organism: Cryptomeria japonica; assembly: GCF_030272615.1. Lineage (NCBI taxonomy): Eukaryota > Viridiplantae > Streptophyta > Pinopsida > Cupressales > Cupressaceae > Cryptomeria > Cryptomeria japonica. Next base: position 358,237,092 of record NC_081412.1, on the reverse strand, counting down.
TTCCTTTATTTAGTTTTCTAACTAAGAGCTATGAAAACATCATACTTTGAAAACAATTACTAACTGAACGTGTTTAATTAGACATTGCAAGGCTCAATTAATTGAATTAACTACTTGATGAATTACATGGAATAAAAACCATAAATAAAATTATTTATTATACAAAACTTGAAATATAACTTGCATAATAATGACAATTAGGAAAATTGCATAATAATAATTAAACGTGTAACTTGCATGAAGATGAAGGAAATGTAACTTTGTCCTTAATAAATGCAAATAAAGTATAAGTAATTCGCATGAAACATGTAAGGTTGAGAAATGTGTTGATTTATACCATGAGAAAAATCACTTGTAGAGCCACTAGTCCCAAAAATAGCAACTTGCTTAGACATTTGGTTTGAATTATATTAATATGAATTAATTGCTACATACCAACTAAGTGCCCCAATGGATCTTAAATAGGTTGAATGATTTTAATTATAACATTTGATATAATATAACTTACAATTATAAAATTTTCTATAGATAAATTAATTATGAATTTACTACACAATAATCCCCAATATCTACAAATTTTTCTAAGTTAAATTTAATAACTTAAAGTTTATACTAAGGAGAAAAATTAACAATTTCTAAATTGCAACTTATACATTTATATTTATATATAAAAAAAAAACCTAAAAAAATAAATATATAAAAAAGAAAGATAGGCGATTTTTTTTTGTTTTAAGGGATAGTGGGGAGTGGGACCCATGGGTCCCATCACCACTGCGGGTTTTCAGAAGTAGGCCTACAGTGATGAGGGGACCTCGTGGTCCCCTCCGCTACCCTGCGGCCACTGCCATGACAGTGACCATAGGGGAAGTGGATGGTACCACTTCCCCGATGGTTACAATAATAGCCTCCCCCATGCATGCCGCCTGATATGTTTCGAAACAATTTTTGAGAACATGCCGTTTGCTAAAATATAATTACTTTGCAACATTAATGTATTTTAACATTTGAAATAAATTTTATATATATATATATATATGGTTTACATTCCCAATTATTTAATGATATATATATAAACAAAAGGAGTATTTATTTATGAAATAAGAACATGAATAAAATAGATAACAGAGGTAATTGCTTTAGATTGATTTTATAGTAAGCAGGAGATTAATATTTACAGAGAGAGAGTTTATTCCAGAATTCATAGGGAGAGAGTTTATTTCCAGTATTCACAGGGAGAGAGATTTTATTCAACTAATATTCACAGAGAGGTTTTATTCAACAATATTCACAGAGAGATCTTATTCAACAATATTCACAGAGATTCAACTAATATTCACAAAGAGGTTTTATTCAACAATATTCACAGAGAGATTTTATTCAACAATATTCACAGAGAGGTTTTATTCAACAATATTCACAGAGAGATTTTATTCAACAATATTCACAGAGAGATTTTATTCAACTAATATTCACAGAGATTCAACTAATATTTCTAGAGATTCGACTAATATTCCCAGAGAGATTTATTTAAAGAATGAGATTCAGATTTCCATTCGAAGAATGAGAGAAATGGATTAGAGGGAAGCAATAAGGATTAAGATTCAAATCACACAGGGAAGAGTTTTAATCTTAGGAAAAGAGATTTTAAAAAAAATAAAGGAAACATGATTTTTGCACAGATCTAAAATCTTTGGAAAAACAAAAAGCAAGATTATGTGCATATTTTCTAGAAAAAATAAAATAAACAATAAATCTATCCTTTACATGCATTATGTGAAAGTATTTTATCAATATTTATTCCTAAACAAGAAGAAAAGATTTACAATAAGGGAGAATCTAGAAACTATCTTTGGATAATACTAATTCTCATATGTGAATGTGAAATAACAAGAAGAGAACCTAGCTTATCGAAGCTTGATGTTGAATCGTCTAGCTATCCTTTCGGTCCTCCTTTGCAACTTGAGAGAAATCTTTCAAACAACAACTTAAAATTCCTGCAACAAAAAATGAGACTACCAAAGAAGATCCTACTACTAAAACTTGGGAAATTTTCTTTAAAACATAATCAACTCCCTTCTTTGAAACTTGCATATCATTTTATAAGAAAAATCCCTCCATTCCACTATCTAGAAAATTTAATTAAAAAGGAGATTCTTTTCCAATATTGGACTCATACAAATTGATTAAACTTAGTGGGGGAGTTACATGCAAGGTGGTGGAGATTCCTCTAGAAGCTTCTTATTCTTCCTACAACATGTGCCATAATTAAGAGTGGAAAATAAATAAATAAAAATAATGCCTTTTGAATTATATTCTCCAAGTGTGTGTGTGTGTGTTTATTATTATTTTTATTCTTTTATAACATTTATTCAATCATTTAAATAGCTTAACCAAAAAATATAATAGAATTGTATTTAAATCAAAAAGTGATAAAGGAGGGTTGTGACATATAGAATAGGCTAGTAATAGTGTATATACATAAATTTCAAGCACAAAGATCGAATAACTTCTACAACAACAATCTTGAACTCATTTGCTATATCTCCATCTTGGGAACTTATGCCATTCTGAGATAGGAGGAAATCATATCAAGATACTTAATCTGCTATAAAAAACATTAGTCATTGAAAATAACTAGTGAGTAGGTATACCCGCCTAGGTCCTGCAGAGCCTAAAGTGAGAAAGTTAGTAAGCAAATAGGTTCACTCTATAAGTTGGCCAAGTCAATTGGAGGGTTTGATCATAGGAGTTAGTATTTCCTTAGAACCTATCCAATCTGTTGATTTGAGACCCAACAGATTGGTGACTCTGTTGAGGAACATTCATAAAAAAAAAAGTACTCTGCTGTGGGAAAGAACTCATATACAAAATACAAATTCCTTTCGAGAAGAAAGGTGGCGACTCTGAAATAAGAAATTTTATGTATGCAAAGAGGTTAATAACACAAGGCCACCCCATAGTCCAATTAAACTTTGATTAGAAGAGAAGTAAAAGAATTCCAAAGAAGAAATCAATAGATAGTCCAATGGAACATAAAAATAACTTTATGAATGGGAAGTATAATCAACACTATTCTGAAAACCATTCACATCCAGCCTTGAGTAAACAAAATTATACAATCCCCACATACCCCAGGGATGAGGATTTGGCAGTTGTGGATAGAGTGCGGAAAGGGAAATACCCTCCTGGCTTTGAGAATCATTGTCCAAATTCAAGGGCAAGGGCTTCAAGTTCCTCAAGCTCAAGCAAGGTGGATGCATCAGATCGTATGTCAGATTTGATGAGGCAAATGATGGAAGCAACCATTGAAATAAAAGATGAAGGAAGAGTACATGAATGTATAGAATCATTTGCTAGATTAGGTATAAATATCAATGAAGATGATATTGATCATGACTTGGAGAGATACAGGGCAAGGTGTGAACAGGTATCCCAAGGATCAAATAGAGGGAGAGATAGTACAGATAAAACCAATGCAAAAAACAATACTTACAAGGTGTTTGAAAACCCTCTATACAATTCTAAGCCAAATAACTCTCCATATAATAATATACCTCGTGAGCATCAATACAATCACTTCAATAACTTTACATATCGAAACCACTTTCAACCACAAAACCAATTTCCTTTTGGTAATAACAATGTGAAACCGAACTATGAAAACTTCTTCCAAGGTGGATACGGGCTGATGAATATAGAATGCATCAGGCAATTTGACTTTTTGGGGATGATGGTGTATCCTCACCCTATCCCTAATGAAATTAGGACTGCAATACCAAAGTTCATTGGGAGTAATGACATCTCAAGGGAAGCACATTGCAAGGCTTTTGACATAGCTATGGAGAATTTTTGTCTCCCATACGAGGATGTTAAGATGAAGTTGTTCATGCAGTCATTAATAGAGGATGCTCGAGATTGGTTTAGAGCACTGTTGGATTTTTCAGTAAACAACCTAACAAAGTTCAAGAGACTTTTTCTTGAATAGTACAAAGATCACAATAGCATGGAGTTTGCCTTACATGAGATCATAAGCATCAAGAAGGATACAAATGAAACAATGGCCGATTTCAATAAGAGATTTAATAGAGTTATGAATAAAATTCCTAATGGAATGAAACTGGTTCCTGAAGTCGGCATTTTGTACTAAATGAATGCTTTTGATAGTAAAATAAACTATGAGCTCAAAACAAAGAATCATACAATGCTTCAAGGAGTCATGAAAGTGGCCATAACCATAGAGAATAATAGAAAAGCAACTGAAACTATAGGAAAAAGGGAGGATGCAAGGTTGTTCAATCCAAAAGCCCCTAAACAAACAAAGGATGATGACAAGTTGGACAAGGTGTTGAATGTCCTCAAGGATTTGTCTGTCAAAGTAAATAAAACTGAGAAAGAACAATTCTATCACCATGAAAGACCCAAATTGCATGATATGGCTTATAACACCGCATGGAAGGATGGGAAGCCAGTGGACAAGAATCTGAAAGAAGGTAACCAAATAACAGATCCCTTAAGAAAAGTGGTGAACTAGGTAGTTGATTAGGATATGTGGTGTTTAGTGTGTGATATGCCTCATTCTCCTTACCAGTGCAAGGTGGCAATAAAGTCGCAGGGAAGAGAGAAAGAATGTGAAGAATATGCATATGATCATACGATAAAGTTACTATCCTTTGAGAACTGTGACTCATTTGAGGGGAGTGAAGGAAGTGATGTAAATTCTAGGTGGATTAATCAATGGTGCTATATGCAACAGGTATTCTAAGATGAGGAAGATGAAGTTAGGCTGAGGATCCCTACTAAAGAAGAGCAAGAGAGGATTACTACAGCTATTGTTGAACAAGCCAAAAGGACTTATATGCTAAGAAACATAAGCGTAGACCTTGAACAAAGCAAACCATCAGGCATGTTCATAAAGGAAAGTAATAAAACATCTAAACCAATAACTAAGCCAAGCAAGACTCGGGAAGAAAACACAAAGTTAATTAAGAAAAAGGAGTTACAAGTTTCTAGGATGCAAAAGGGTGATAAGGAAAGGGTGGTGAACACTTCAATACTTCCTACTACAACATTATTTGATATTGCCAACACCTTGGAATAAATGAAGGTCTCTGTTCCACTACTTGAGATGATGAAATTTCCCGAATACCCAGAAAAAACCTTGAAGCTGATTAATGGTGTATCTAAGGAAGAAACCAAGGAACATGAGCAAAATAGCCAAAATAATGATAACCCTGTTCCAATCATATATTTAGGGTCAACAATAAAAAAAAACCCCTCTCAAGTAGACCCATTTTATGTAACCCTGATGATCAATAATAAGATGATAAAAAATTGCATGATTGACACAAGAGCTGCTATTAATGTTATGCCAGTAGGAGTCATGAAAGAACTTGGAATGTCAGTGGACACAAATTTTGGTAAATGCTATGCCATGGATAACCGTTCCGTCCCAGTGGTTGGTGTCACGAAGGATGTTAAATTCAAATTGGTAGCATGTCCAGAAGAATCTTATAAAATGGACATCACTGTGGTTGATGTCCCTCCTAACTATGGTATGTTATTGTCAAGACAATGGTCGAACTTGATAGGAGGCCATGTGTTGGAATTATGTGAACTGGTATGAGGACATAATGACATTGTATGTTGTCATTGATGTCAATATGTTGAAGTGGTGAGAACCGACATATGTGAGAACTGGTATAACACTGTGAACTGACATTTGTGCCAAAGTGAAGTGGTGTGTTTGTCCAAGGTGAACTGGCATATGGTTATGGGAACTGGCACATGGAAGCACTGTATGACTACTGGTTGGTAGTCTCAACTTCAGGGTTTCCGGTTGAAGTGCTTCAAGCCTGTGTGGCTCAACCGGTGACTCTGTGTGATGAGTTAGCATGGTAACGAAGAACAGACCATGTTGCCACATAAGCCTTGTGTGTGTGAAGGATCTTGCATGAAGGAGATTATTCCTATCTACCTCGAGAATGTGCAAAGTCTGTAAATGGTGATAATGTATGATGGGTTGTCAGCCGCTATGAAATCAGTGGAAAATGGATGATAGAGATTGGATCAAGACTGTTGCATTTAATGCAGTGTGCTCAATGGTCAGGATTGAACCGTTTGAATTCCTTAACGTAACAGGTTTTAGGGTTTAGGGTTTATGCTATCAACCTATCTGTTTTCCTATAAGGTTGATGTTGTGATTCTTTCTGAGGTTGTTGGCAAAAGTTGTGTGTGTGTATCCAAGAGAAGGGATATGTGATTCTTGCCAGACCAAAAGGAGAGGAGTGATACCTACAAAGTGTAAGTGTAGAAGGTGAAGATGAGCTTAAGCGGATCTGCATTGACATTGAGTGTTGTTACTAGATCATTATAATACCTGTTGATCTCTAACCACCTCAATAGTTGGAAAATCCCTTAACAGGGTAGCTTTAACTGGCTTGCTGCAAATCCTTTAACAGGGTGACTCAAAACAATTGAGTTCTTGAAATCCTCTAACAAGGTAACCTTTAACAGGGTTTAACCCTTAACCGGGTGTTCTTGCCATCCCTTAACTGGGTGATCCCTAATAGGATCAGTTCCTAACAGAACCTATTGTATCAGTCTTTAACCGAACAAGGCTCCTAACATAGAGAACTTCTAAAGAGTTCAAAAACAAGCTTGTGGGTATTCATCCCCACCGTGGTTTTTCCCTGTTGGGTTTCCACGTGAAAATTATGTGTGTCATGTGTGATGTCTTCTTCATGTGATGCTTTGATGTTTTCTGTCAAGCAGTGAATCTTGTTGATCTAGTTGCTCATATGCACATCTTTGATGGTAGATTACTTGTTCATGTATTAGGGTGAAATGGAAATGAAGTGTTACAGTATATGATAAGATAGGTATTAACCGGTTTATGCTTGTCTCAATTATTCTGGGTTTTTGCTGGTTGTACTCTGTTTTAGGACCTATGTTACTGTTTGTCTATCAATGCACAATGTATGTTGACAAATTGGTCTAAGAGTGTGTTTTTGTCTGTACTGATTCACCCCCCCTCTTAGTACCAGTTTGGTACTTTTCTTTCATCATTGAGTTATCACCATGTCCAGCTAGACTTATCATATGCTACTATACCAATAAATGGACAGGAGGTAAGGATTGAGAGAGAACCTCACTTTGAATACATCATCAAGGAGGTGGAACCTATTGATTTGATATGTTTCATCTAGTCAAATATGGAAAACTTAAAAGTAGAACTGATGAAAACAAAATTGAGAGGATTGACCCCGATAGAGTCTAGAGTCAAGAAGAGTAAAGATCAAGTATGGAAGATGTAATTTGATGGATCATGCAACAAGGAAGGAAGTGGGGCTGGAATTGTATTTATCTCACCAGATGGAGAGATGTTCAAGTATTCTTTCAAACTAATGTTTGAATGTACAAATAATATTGTAGAATACGAAGCCTTAGTCACTGGACTTAATGTGGCTACCAAGCATGAAATTAAATTTCTCATTATCTTTGGAGATTCAGAACTAGTAATATCTCAAATCAAACAAAAGTATGCCTCCAAAAATCTCAGGTTGAGACAATACAGGGATGTTGTATGGGATACCATGTAACTGTTTGATGCTTTCTAGATAAGTCGGATTGACAGATTGAAGAATATCATGGCTGACTTCTGTTCCACATAACTTGTATAACTGGCAAGTTTTTCATGATGACAATGATATGTTAAAATTCTTACACTGTGTGGATCACTACCAAGCACAAGCTATCAACTTTAATGATTTTGTGGAGATGACAGATGGGAAAGAGACTCTGTTGGGACAAGAAATCATACAGTTAAAATCTAATAAAATACCTAGATGATTAGTCGCATTGGAAAGAGCTTTCAGCATACAAGACAAAGTTGAAATCAAAGGAACCTCAGTCAAAGAAAATGATTTTGAGAAGATTAATTTGGGAAGCAAAGAATCACTGAGACATGATTTTATTGGTAATAAATTGAGTCCTAAAATGAAGCAGCAATTGGTAATGTTACTCAGAAAATATAAGCACGTATTTGCATGGTCTTATGATGACCTCAAAGCATACAAGGAGGATCTCTTCCAACATGAGATACCTCTTAAGCCTAATGCAAAACCATTTAGACAAAAGCAGACGCCTATAAACCCCACTTTACTCCCTAAGATGAAAGAGGAAATAATAAAAATGAAAGATGCGGGGATAATTAAACCTTGTAGATACTATAATTGGGTTTCAAATTTGGTAACTGCCAGAAAGAAAAAAGGGGACATAAGACTATGTGTGGACTTCAAAAATCTGAACATATCATCATTAAACGATAATTATCCTTTGCCAAACATGGATAATATGCTGCAGAAAGTAACTGGATGTGATTTATTGTCCATGATGGATGGGTTCTCAGGGTATAATCAGGTAAAAGTTAAAGAAGTGGAAGAATATAAGACAACTTTCACAACACCATGGGGCACATATGTATATGAAAGAATGCCATTCAGATTAACAAATGCAGGGGAAAAATTTCAAAGGGCAATGGATGTAGCATTTGCAGAACTGATTGATGTAATAATGGTGGTGTATCAGGATGATTTAATAACTTATTCAAAAAGGGTTGAAGATCATTGCGATCACCTTGAGAAAGTATTCAAGAAAGCTCTAGAATATGGAATTTCCCTCAATCCGAAGAAATGTCATTTCGCAATTGAAGAAGGGAAGCTCCTAGGACATATAGTGTCTAAGGAAGGGGTGAAAATTGACCCTAAAAGAGTAGATGAAATAAATGAAATACCTATCCCAAAGACTATCAAGGCTATTCAATCATTTTTGGGACAAATCAATTTTGTCAGAAGATTCATCCTTAATTTTGCAGATATCATAAAACCTATAGTGAGGATGCTGAAAAGGGGAGCTAAGATTGATTGGGATTCAGAGGCATTAGATGCATTTCTAGATATAAAAAGGGCAATATCTGAGGCACCAGTATTGATATCCCCAGATTTCAATAAACCTTTATTATTTTTTTCATTTGCATCTCGTCATACAGTTGCAACAGTGTTATTACAAAAGAACTGGGACAATTGTGAGCAACCTATTGCATATTTCAGTAAGTCACTGAATTCATCCAAAATTAAATATGACCTAAATGAAAAACAAGCTTATGCCTTGGTAAAAGCAGTAAAACAATTAAGGCCATATTTGGTAGGCGCAGAAGTTATATGTTCCTAATGCAGCAGTGAAGGACATATTTAGACAAACTGAGGTCACAGGAAAAACATGTAAATGGATCAACCAGATTCAAGAATTCAATATTGAGCTCAAGATTTCACAAGTTATCAAAGGTCAAGGATTGGCTAAACTTATGGCAGGAGAAGGGGTTGAAGAATTTTAGGTAAATGAGGTTGGACTAGATGAAGCTAGTTTCAGTATTGAAAATACAGCTTGGTATGCAGATATCATGTATTATCTCAAGCACATAAGATGTCTAAATGGTATGATTGATAATCAAAAGAGAACATTAAAACTGAAATCTGCAAAATATGTGATCATTAATGGAGACTTGTATTGGAAAAATAGAGATGGTATATTGCTGCTATGCCTAGATGGACACCAAGTAGAGAAGATCCTACAAGAGATCATGCATGAAGGGGTTTGTGGTGGTCATTTTTCAGCCAAAACTATGACACACAAGATATTGAGAGCTGGATATTTTTGGCCATTTGTCTTCAATGATTCCTATGCTTATGTTAGAAAATGTGAGGCTTGTTAGAAATTCTTAGGCAAAATGAAGTATCAAGGATGACTCCCAGTAAGACCAATGCAGGTTGAAGAACCATTTCAATAGTGGGGAATAGACTTTATAGGAGAGATATCAAAAAAGTCAAGTGAGGACACAGATGGATTTTGGTTGCCACAGATTACTTTACCAAATGGGTGGAAGCAATACCTACTAAACAGGCCACCAGTAAAATAGTGATAAAATTCATACTGGAAAATATCATTACTAGATTTGGTGTTCCTGCAAGGATCATCTCTGATAACGGCATGGCTTTCAGGTTCGAATAATTCAATACCTTTTGTGAAAAATATGGCATCACAATATCTCATCCATTCCCTTACCACCCTCAGGGTAATGGGCAAGCTAAGTCTAGTAACAAAAACATCCTAAAGATCATCAAAAGAGTGCTAAGACAAAATAAAAAGGCATGGGACTCAAAACTGAATCTAGCGTTATGGGCAGATAGAATAACAGTAAAAAAATCTACAGGAAGGTCCCCACATGAGCTGGTCTATGGTAAAAGGGCTAGACTCCCTTTGGATAACCTCCTACCTATACATAAATTCATAGCATAGGAAGGGATAGAGATTGATGACCCTTTACAGGAGAGGCTGGTATAGTTGGTAGAGCTTGATGAAGTTAGGACAGAAGCATAGGAGCAAAACCTTAAAATCTAGAATCAGATGAAAAAATTGTATGACAAAAGAACAACAAAGAGAAAGTTTAAAATTGGTGATTTGGTTTTAATGTGGAATGCCAGGAGCCAAGATAAAGGTAAGCATGGCAAGTTTGAGGCTCTATGGATTGGACCATATGCAATAATGGATAAAGCAGGGGAAGATTCTTATTTTCTCCAAAGTGCTATGGGAGAAGTTCAAGAACTACCAGTGCATGGACATTTCTTGAAAAAATTCTTTTCTTGAAAATAGCCTTCTCCATGTACAGTAGTTTAGGTCTCGCCCCCATGATAAAAACCACATTTCCTTTGATTTTTCCCTATATAAACCAGAGAGTCTAGATTGTTGAAGGTATCCGTAGCATACCCCCATCCCCAGTCAGAGCCATTGTTGAGCATCAAATCTGAATTAAGTAAAATATCTTGATTTAAAAAATTAAATCTTAGAAGCCATCTACCTTTGGAGGAAATCATCATTTTCATTGATACCATAATAACCCATGAGTTATCGAACAAATCTGATAGCAATCTATCAAAATATCCAAAATTCAAATAATATCGATGAGACCCACCGATGTCTCATCGATATAAAAAGGGCATCGAAGAAAAGGGAACTAATGGAATCTAAAAAGGATCCATCAAAAGAAAATTTTTTGTCGATAGAAGATATCGAAGAAAGTAGAGACATTTTCATCGACGGGAGAAAGCTTTCGAGGAAATAATACCATCAGCGCAACATGAAGGGAACTCATGGAAAGAAGTATTCTTATCGAAAGAGTGATATCGATAAAACAAAAGAAATATTATATCGATAAGGATATGAGTTTTGAGGAGGCTAAAAGGTATGTTGCTGATATGTGTGGTTTCACCGAGGCAACTTGATCAATAAAAATTACTAATGAGCTCATCGATGAAAAGATGATGGTGGAAGAAAGTCAGCAAAAGTAAAGAAGACTTCAATGAAATGACGGACCTGTTTATCGATGGGGTGTAGTGATGTTGATAGAAAGGGAGTTTCGATGGAAGGATAAAGGAAGTCACCGAAGCCCTAGGTCTCTTCGACATGAAACCTGATGGACATCAAAAATATATCGATGGGGAGGTGGCTATAATGACCAAATGCGACATTTTGATAAAGGGAGAAAATACATACTCGAAGTAATATTCAAAATAAAAATATCATCAATAGAGACAAAGAGATCAATGGAATAAAAAATGAGGGATTGAAAGATATATTCTCATCGAAATGATTGCCGCAAAAATAAGAAACAAATCCCAAGGAAGGTCACATCGCCATTAAATTTGAATGTATTCCCAAGTAACCGTTGTTAAAAATACCAATATTAACTAATCAAAGATGACATGAGGATGCTAAACAGAGATATTGGAATGAATAAACATGACAAGTACATCGAGCATATGGGGGTACCCAACATTTTTATCTTCCAGTTTGTTAATAAAAGATGCTAGTTAATGGTTGAAAAGCCACAACGCTTGGTAATAATATATACTCTCATATAAAGGATGAAACTTTGGTAATGTGAAAAATAATTAGAGAAGGAGTAGATTAAGCGTCAAGCTTACCATTGTAATATTTTGGCAAATATATATATTATAATTAGTTGTTTTCCTTTGCGTTTATGTTGTGGATTATTGCATTTTCTACAGGCAATTGCTTATGATATTATCTAAAAGTGGATAAGGTTATTCATGTTCTTCCAGTGAAATTATGTGTTTCATATTGTATATTTGGATCAAAAAGATTTACTCACGAATTATAATTGTTCCCTGTATTTCTTCCTTGGATGGTCTCTTAAAAGTTAGGGTTAAATTCATTCAAGAAGTTTACAATATAGACATTGAAGTAGAGCTCATAAGAAATAGTAACTGGCAGACTCATTGAGAGGTGGTGGGTTTAAAAATTGTCTCATAAGTTTACACAATAAGTCCTAAAGAAATATAAAGACTCTGTAGCCCAAACAGTGAAGAAAAGCATAGGTAATATATAGAATACAACTCATCAGTTCACATTTCACTTTAAAAGTAATAGGAGTAGCTGAGTAGGAAATATAGAATAGGCTAGCAATAGTGTATATACATAAATTTCAAGCACAAAGATCAAATAACTTCTACAACAACAATCTTGAACTCATCTGCTATATCTCCATCCTAGGAACTTATGGCATTCTGAGATAGGAGGAAATCGGATCAAGATACTTAATCTGCTATTAAAAACATTAGTCATTCAAAATAACTAGTGAGTAGGTATACCCTCCTATGTCTTGCAGAGCCTAAAGTGAGAGAGTTAGTAACCAAATAGGTTTACTCTATAAGTTGGCCAAGTCAATTGGAGGGTTTGATCATAGGAGTTGGCATTTCCTTAGAACCTATCCAATCTGTTGATTTGAGACCCAACACCTTCATGAAGTCTTAAATGATACTTTGAGGCTGCTACTATGACTAGTGCATGTCATATAATAGTCCCTTCATAGATCTGCTCTTATCTCATGGCAAGTAAATGTATTTCTATGATGGCTCTTGTAGTTAATTTGGACGTTCATTGTCTTGTTATTGTCTTCTCGCAGAGATCATGCTTTCTTTGTCCTTGGCTTTTAATCATTTGTACCCTAATTGGTTCCAAGGTATGTGAGCTACAATTCCTTTGAGCTAAGTGTTTGAGAGTTGTCATCTATCTTCATGATAGAGATTCTTCTTTCTCAATTATACCTGTAGACACCTAAACTTGTCATGTCTAATTAAATAAATATCTTCATTTATTTAATTATTTAAGATTAATTCTTCTACTAATTAAATAGATATTTATTTATTCAATTAATTCATTTATCCTCTTCTACCCTTATTTCTCACTTAAATAAATACCTTTATTTATTTAAATTCCCCTTTTCCTTAATTAAATAAATATCTTATTTATTTAATTGATCCCACTTCCTCTATTAATTAAATGAATCTTTATTTATTTAATTAATTCATTATCATTTTCTACCCATGACACATTTCATTCATCTTTTAATTCCTACACAACCTACCCTTTTATTATTTTCTTATTTCCTCTACCTACCCTCTAATCTTAGCTGACCATTTATATTTTACGCCTCTCAATATTATCCCTCCATTTCTTATAGTGTCTTCTATATAAGGAGATGCTTCCTTCATTATCAACCCCCGACTACTCTAGCATTCGAACTTTCATATGCGATCAAGCCTACTTGCAACCACATTTCCGTTCTTTGTTGAGCTCTTGTGCACACATAAAATCTAAGAGCAAATATATCAAACAAGATCAATGGAGATAGAAAGAATGGAGATCCAAACCCTATTGAACATGCGATGGTACAATCTTTGTGATTTCATTTGATTTGCACTATCTTAGGTAATCTTCATATGTTATGGTGGATCTTTGTTATTGTTAGGCTAGGGTTTTATGGTTGAATTCATTTAGTCTTTCATTATTGTTTTTATCCACTTTCACCATAAATATTTTGGCACGCCCGGTGGGACTCTTGTCCCTTTTGAATTTAACATCTTTTGTTGTAGATTTTGTGTTTTTGAAGTTGCAGATCTAACATTTCCGACAAACTTTCGGCATTTCTGCATCTGCGCATCCTGGAACCACGTTTTTTCTTTTCTACCACATCTGTGACCTTTGTAATTGCATTTGTGTTCGTCATTATTTAATCCTATTTTGCATATTGCAGGGTTGCGTCTCTGTTGGCAAATCGCATCTGTGTAGCTTTTGGATGTGTCTGTGTTCGAGAGTCACGTCTATGTTCAGAAGTCGCGTATGTGATGGATCTAGGTGCATTTACGATTTTCTGTCACATCTCTATTAGGTTTAACTGCATTTGTGTCTCAGATTTTGGCATTTCAATTTTTTTGATGCAGTTTTGAGGCTTTATTTTGTCATTTGGATTTCAGATCTGGTTTATTTTGAGCTAACATCTTGTGAGCTAGTTAATGAAATTGGTGCAGCTTGTCTTGAAAGTAAAATTATTTTGTCGAAGGCCCCTATTTCACAGTCTTTTTGGATCTAAAATTTACCTAACTTGTGTGCTTGCAGGAAGGGGTGATCATTTGAAACAATCCAAACTACTAACAAATCTTTGTTGTAGGACCTTGACAAGGGTTTTCTTTTGATCTTTATTGTGTGCCTTGTTTTCATAGATTATCAAACACTTCAATTGGTGCACTAAAATTGAACTAGTGTATTTTGTGTCTTGAGCAATAGGCTCTTTTTGTTTAATCTCTAGAGGGCCTATCTCCCTATGTGGTCATTAGGACTACTAGTGAGGAGAGGATGACCCAAGTGGTAGTGAGGAAAACCCACTTCTTTTGAACCACTATAAACAACTATATCCATGGTGAAAACCATGGGTAACGTGTGTTGATTAGTTCATACCGACACTATGTCTCCCCATAAACCCATTTGATCAAATTTATTTGATCATTTTTAGGGTGTAACCCCTATCGGCTAGGAGCCTTCTGTATTTATAGAGTTAAAAGTGCCGCATGTATGGCCACACGATCGGATGCCCTTACTAGCACCCTTTTGTTTTAGAAAGCCAAAATCCTTCTAGTTGCTGGGGCAGGAGGTTAGACCTCTGGAGCGACCCACACACATACGGTTCTTAGTAGAGATACAAAGTTCACCATGGGGAGTTTTTGTGGGGACTGATGCTTGGTTTCCCCGGAGAAGTGAGTGCCAAGGGTGGAGCTAGTGGGTCAAGCATCTAAGTATCCGCTCTGAATAGCGTAGCCTCAGGGGAAATTCCATGTGGGATCAACAACTATTGTCTTGGCCAACCATAAGAATTGTGCTTGTTTTCTTTTGAACATTCAAACATTCAAGAGAAAACATCATAACATTGTGTCTTTTGTGTCTTCAAGTACATGAAAAACAATTTTAGATCTAACAAAACACTTTTCTTTGAGTCATTTTGAGTCTAAACACTTGCAAAAATTGAGTCTTCATCAACATTGTGTCCTCTTGTCACGGAAAAACAGTCCAAAATTCAGATTTGGTCACAACAAACAACTTCACAAATTGGAAAAATTGCACTAAATTCCAGAAACGCATCTATGTCTGATAGAATCACGTTTGTGTCAATTAACCATGTCTGTGAAGGGCAGAAACGTGTCTGTGTTCTCTTAAGCAAAATTACATTCACAAAATCTCAGAAACGTGTCTGTGCAATGGTCAACCACATCTGTGTCATTTAACTGTGTCTGTGAAGTATACAGGCATGTCTATGTTCAGAATTGGAAAAATTTACAGTCCAACAAACAAGAGCAATTAGTTTCAGAATTCTTGAGCTTCCTAGGTTATTTCTCTAGGTTTTCATCTAGCATTCAACCTATCTTTGGGTCTCACAAAGTTCATCATTGGTTTACACCTTGCATTACATTCACACTTGTCTAAACTTGAGTCAAAAGGTCATTTGCTTGTCCTCATCTTGCTTTGTCAACACACTACATACAACAATATTTAGCTAAGTGGTCCCTCATCAAGGTCTATCACTTTTGGGTCTCATTTGGTCTTACTTAGAGTCAAGGTAAACTTACCTCATCAAGAGAAACTATCATCTCTTTGGAAGCCACACCTACTCTACTACATACATATTTGGTCTTACACTTTGGATATTGCAAGTAAACTTCAGATTCATTTACATTTCATCCAACTCTTGGTCTTTCATACTCTTTTCATTTTCATCTAGTCTCACACATCTTGATCAATACCTAGTTCATGGTTAAAAACCATTCCCAAAAATCTAGGAGAGAAACTAAAGAGTCTCAAGAGTTTGCAAACATGAGTGCCTATGAGTATGACAATGATGTCTTTTTCAATTCTGATCATACCACATTACCTGACATGGATGCCTATAGAAACATTCCAAATGTTGAGAACATGGACACTACAAACAACAATGATACACGCAATGACAATATGAACAACTTTTCTGTACATTCAGCAAAAGTGGAAGACTCCATTATGGATCCTTGTTTTAATAGATTGGTTTAAGAAATAATGAGGAGAGATAGACAATATTTCTTACAAGTGATGGCACAAAGTGGAGCCAAGATCCCTCATGATTTTGACATGTCTCAAATAATGAAAAATTGACCTTTGCAACAACCTCACCTCAACATGGATCAAAGGGGGCCTAATAGTGGAGGAAATAGAGGACCACATATGGTTCCTAAATCACCATCATCACTTTTCTTTAAAAAACCTGAGGTCCCACATACACATGGTCAAGCATATGATACTCACCTTCCTAGACCATTATGGAAGTCTTATGCAAAAAAATATACTTAATCACATACTAATGCTAAGGACCAGCCACCAAAGCAATTGGATATCCAGAGGCATGTTCAAAATTTGGACACAAGGAAACCCCACATCAAAATTGGAGGCAATACACTAGAAAGAACTCATGACATGCCTATAGAGTATGGTATACATGGACAAAATAGATATTCCATTTCTCATCATGACTCTATACCAAGTGGTCCTTATATCCAGCATCATTATAGACCTCCTCCATATGAACATGTGTATGATCAATGCCATCCATATATGCAACATGATCCTCCTCCACATAGTGGTTCAGGCATGGGATATGGTCTAAGAAGTAGATCTCTACCTAAGAACAATTTGGAGCAGCAAATTAAAGACTTACAGAAGAAAATGGAGGACATAATTACACCGAAGCCAACTTACACAATGAGAGACATATGTCCCTATCCATTTGACAAAAGCATTCCAATGCCTTCATTTCCTACACACTTTGTGACACCTAAGTTTGATAAGCATAGAGGAAAAGGAGATCCTAAGGTACATATAAGATAATTTTTCATAGCTTGCATTGAGGTAGCAACAGAAGATACATATTTGATGAGATTATTCCCACAGAGCTTAGGTGATCAAGCTATGGAATGGTTCTCCCAACTTCCATCTAGAATTAAGTCTTGGGGTGATCTAGTGGAAGCTTTCATACAACATTTCTCATACAACATAGAGACAAACATATCAGTCACCACTTTTTGCAACACCAAGCAAAAGGATGGGGAGTCATTTTCATCATTCTTACAAAGATAGAGGAATTTAGCTAGCATATGCTCTTGTGAAATTCCACAAAAACAAATGGTAGAGATGTTCACCCAGAATGTTAACAAAGACATTGGTTATGGCCTGAGAAAATATTGTTTTTCCACCTTCAAAGACGTCATTGAGAAAGGCTTAGTGATAGAAAAAGGTCCTAATTGAGCAAGGCATCATCAAAATATTCAAAGAGAACAAAGAGGACTTTAAAGGAAAAGACAAGCCAAGATTTTGGAATAAAAACAAGAACACAGTCAATGATGGTGTTGTTGATGCCAATACAATACAACCCAAAATCATTTTGTCAGGATCAAGCTCTACAAACAATTAAGTGAATACTCAAACAACTTCAAAATCACGAAGGGAGTACACCCCATTAGGAGAACCACTAGAGTTAGTTTTCAAAAAGCTAGTGGCAAACAAAATAATAACAATTCTAGATCTGCCTCCATATGAACCAAAGGTTAAACCAAATTGGTGGAATGATGATGAGTATTGTGAATTTCATAAGAGCAAGGGACATAAAATAGGAAACTATCATCGCTTGAAGAACATTATACAAGACCTTATTGATATAGGTGACATTGAGATTGAAGGACACTCATCCAATCAAGAACATGAGATGTTTAAGGAACCATTCCCAAAACATGACAAGGGAAAAGCTAAAGCCACAAATGAGCATACCAACTATACCAAAGCATCCTATAACTATGATTCAACTATCAATCACATTTTGATGGACATTTATGTCTCTACCATTATCATCAAGGACAAAACACCAAAAAATTCTACCCAAAGACCCAAAATTGTCCTAAAAGGAATTGGATCTTCTTTTGAACATACCTCTAAATCTAATGTTACAACTCATCAAGGTAAATTCACTTTGCAAGGTGCTCCAACTAAAAACACCGCTTCCTCATCAACCAAACCTGAGTATGACCTTGTAGAATAGTTAGGGAAGATACCCACACTTATCTCAATCCTTGAGATTTTACGCATATCCCCTGCATATAAATCCATTCTTGATAAAACTTTGAGAGACACTTCCATCCCCACTGATCTAAACGTGAACTAGTTTCAAGCCATGGTAGGATACCTTTCCATTCCACACTCCCTTACATTTATATGAGAATTTGGTGATGCCTCTGTGAGCCAACCACATAATGCACCTTTACACATTGAAGCCTTCCTACACAAACATTGAATAAAATGAGTCCTGATAGATAGAGGAGCTGGTCTTAACATATGTACTTTGAACACAAAAATACAATTGGGATATTCAGATAAAGCTGTGAATGCTACAAACAAAATTACCATCAAGGCATATGATGATGAAGAGAGTTCATCCAAGGGCATAGTCACCTTGCCCCTCAGAGTTGGGTCAGTTACAAAGGATGTGGTTTGTCAAGTCCTAGACTCAGATCTCACATACAATATATTGCTAGGACATCCTTGGATTCATGAGATGAGGGCAGTCCCATCTACATACCACCAATGCATTAAGTTTCCTCACAATGGAGTTGAAATAACAGTTAATGGTGATCCTAATCCATTTATATACTGCAATAACTTGAGACTAAAAATTGAGACAATCATTCCAAGTAATAGAGAAGTTATCCCTTCTTCTGCATACATTGATCCTGAATCATTAAAAACTTCAATATCAAAACAAGGTGAGCTTAAAGGGAAATATCAGGACAAAGGCATGGGTGAATGCACTTTGAATCAAACCATGTGCTTACAACAAGTTATGAGTTCACCAAAAGAATATGAACAACCACATTCTTCTAAATGGGTATCTATCATTACACTCAAATGGGATCCTACTATCTTCCAAAAGTGGGGTGAAATGGAAGAAAAAGATTTATACAAAATGCTTTACAAAGACCCTGAAAATGGTACACATGATCACATCAACATACCATGTGAAAAATATGGCAAAGGATTCAAGATCCTACAAAAGCTTGGGTATGATGGTAAAAGTCCTCTTGGCTTAAGAAAGGAAGGTATCATTCAACCTTTGCAACCAGAATTGACATTTAAAAAAGAGCTCTCAAAAGGGCTTGGTTGCAGGCCTTCTAGGGTAAATACTCAGAAGATAGAGGAAGAATTACAAATCAAGGCTGCCAAAGATCAAGAAGAAAACCGCTATTCCACCAACTCTAACGAATGGGAATGGGGTTCAGAAAAATCCTCCAGTGACTATGAACTCACTAAGACATTCAGAGAACCAAGTGAACCCACAGAAGAAGAGGAATTTTATAGAAAATTCAAAGTTGGTCAAGAAACAACCCCTGAGAATCCCATACAGTCTTTGCGTCTAGGTTCTAGGTTGAAATCACGACGGATGAGCACACCTATCCCCGAATGCATTTTTAGTGATAAAAATTTGGACTCGTTCACGATCAAGACAAATGAGGAGAGTGCCAATGATGAACTCGACAACTACCTTGACATACCTAAATATAACTACATCTTCACCCTTAGTCTCACTGACTTTGAAAACATTGAAGGCCTTCCCCTTGTTCACCACCAACTTATTGATTGGGACCATGAAGAACCTATACAGCTCGACACATTTCAAAATGATGAAGCCTTTATTGACTATCTAGGCATACGAGATGATCTTCCGCTTGGGGACCATAAGGCAAGATACACTATAGAACTCAACAACGTGACATATTTTGGTGAGGGTATTGGGCCTTCCAGTCGCAAAAATATCAAAATAAAAACAAATCATGGGTCTTATGGTGAAAACCACATTGTGGTGTTGTTTGACCCTAAACAAGTAAAAAGAAAGGATGTATTTGAGGGTGAAAACCTCTCTGAGGCACCCAAAGATGGAAGGCTCGACATTCTCCTGGCATCATATGAAGAAAAATCATCTATGTTAATAGAGGAGACCATCAAAACAAACATTGGTACAGAAGAAATTTCACATAACATATTCCTGGCACAATCTGTGACAGAAATAGAAAGACCAAAGTTCATAAGTTTCTTCACAAAGAGACAAATCAATTTTGCATGGTCATATGCCGATATCCTTCGACTAGATCTGGATTTAGTAATGCATCATTTAATAGTTAAACTGGGGGCAAAACTAGTAAAATATAAATTAAGAAAGATGCATCCATAAGTGGCATTATTAGTCAAAGTGGAGCTTGGAAAATTATTGGATGTCAGATTCATACGCCCAATTGATTATCCTGAATGGATCTCCAACTTAGTACATGTCAGCAAACTAGATCGTAGCATCAGAATATGCACAGATTCAGAGACATCAATAAAGCTTTTCCTAAAGATGATTTTCCATTGCCAAATATCGACTTGATTGTAGATCTCACAAAAGGTCATGCAATGTTATCTTTGATGGATGGATTCTCTGGCTATAATCAAATAAAAATCACATCTGAGGATCAGCACAAAACATCATTTACTTGTCCCTGGGGAACTTTCTACTGGAATGTCATGCCCTTCAGGCTAAAGAATGCAGGCACTACATTTCAAAGAGCCATTACTACTATCTTTCATGATCTCATGCATGTTACTGTGGAAGATTATGTTGATGACCTCTTGGGAAAATCAATAGATAAAGATACACATTTGGACATACTTTTAGTTGTTTTTGATCGGTTGGAAAAATACAAAGTAAGATTAAACCCCAAGAAATGTGTCTTTGTAGGAGTAACCTTAGGGAAGCTCTTGGGATTCATTGTCTCAAAAAGAGGAATTGAAGCTGATCTAGCAAAATTCAAGGCAATCCTAGAGATGCAACCACTAAGAAATATTAGTCAACTCCAATCTTTGCAAGGAAGACTCCAGTCCATATGAAGATTCATAGGACAACTTGCAGATAAATGTCATCCTTTTCAGCACTTGCTACACAAAAACATCAAATTCAAATGGGATGATAACTATCAATAGGATTTCCAGATACTCAAATATTATCTTCTGAATCCACCAGTCTTAATGCCACAAATTCCAGAACAACCCCTATTACTATACATATCTGCTACTTCAACAACACTAGGGGAAATCTTAGCACAACAAGATGTTGAGGGCAAAGAAAAGGCAGTCTACTACATTAGTCATACTTTGGTGGGATATGAGCTAAACTACACACCAATTGTGTGTGCATGTCTTTCTGTGGTATTTACTTCACAAAAATTATGACACTACATGCTAACTCATAAAACTAAGTTGTTCGCAAAGATCGATCCATTGAAATACCTTCTCAATAAAGCAACGCTTACTAGTTGACTATCCAAATGGGTGATGCTCCTGAGTGAATTCGACATTGAGTATGTAGATAGAAAAGCAATAAAAGGACAAGCTATCACAGATCAATTAGAAGATGCTCCTATGATAGATGATGCTCCTCTAACTTCAAAATTTCTAGATGAATCCATCTTGACGGTATCACACACAAAGCCTTGGCAACTATACTTTGACAACTTATATACATAGCATGGTGCAGGAGCTGGAATCCTCTTCATCACACCTCAAGGGGATTCCATTCCAAAATCATACCGATTATCATTTCCTTGCACTAATAACATAGAAGAATATGAGGCATTAACAACTGGATTACGGATTGTAGTTCAGTGGAAGATCCAGGAACTTCATGTTTTTGGGGACTCTCAACTTGTAATTCATCAAGCAACTGATGACTACCAAACAAAGGATGAAAAATTAATGCCTTAAAAAAAAAATGGTGGATGACCTGAAACAACATTTTTGAAGTTAAACTTTGAGCAAATACCAAGAGAGAATAATCAAGCCGCAGATGCCATGGCTACTATTGCTTCACTGATCGATCTACCACAGAATGAAACCCGCTATGAGTTCTTGGTGGTTAACCTTTTGGTTCCCTCATATGAGATCACTCCTACTGAGATGATATGTGTTGTTGGTCTTGATTCCCAGTTATATGGTTCTATTTTCACATACCTTTGTAATAATACCCTTCCTCTTGACTTATCCAACAACCAATGTCGTACTTTCATTCGCCAATCTTCTTGATACGTCATTTTAGTTGATCTCCTATACCATTGAGGTCTAGATGGCACTCTTCTTAGATGTTTAGAAAGGGATGAAGCTCATATTTTGTTACGCAAAGTTCATGAAGGGATATGTGGTCCACATTCTAGTAGTCCTACCTTAGCCAAGAAACTCATTAGGATTGGATATTACTAGCCCAATATGGAAAAAGACTCATATCAGTTTGTCAAGAAATGCAAGTAATGTCAAATTCATGGAGACCTTATTCATGCACCAGCACAAGAACTTTAACCAATTACGACTCCATGGCCCTTTTTCCAGTGGTGACTCGATCTCATAGGCAAGATTAACCCTCCTTCTTCCAATGGCCACAAATTCATTATCACTACCATAGAGTATTTCACAAAATGGATTGAAGTCATTCCTCTTACACAAGTCACTGGAAAAAAGATTGCGACATTCATTCTCAACTACATCATTTGTTGATACGGTATTCCTAATTCTATCATTACTGATAATGGGCTTCCCTTCAAAAATCAATATGTTCGTGAACTTTTTGATTGCTTCCATATTACCCATCATTTATCCACACCCTATTACCCCCAAGGTAATATTCAAGCTAAGGCATCTAATAAAACCATTCTTAAAATCCTAAAAAAGACAGTTGATGACACTGGCCACAATTGGCATATCCAACTTAATCCTGCACTTTGGGCTTACCGCACAAGCGTCCGCACACCTACAGGAGCCACACCTTATTCACTTGTCTATAGTGTTGAAGCTATCTTTCCTATTGAGGTTGAGTTACCCTCTCTACGAGTCTCTTTGCAAAACATTATCAGTGATGAAGACTACAAGGTCTCTTGCTTACAGGAACTAGGACTATTGGAAGAATGAAGACAAACTAATTTTAATCATCTAAAGGCTTATCAACAATGAATGAGTCATAGTTACAATCATAAATTTGAGCCTTGAACATTTGAGGTAGGTGGCTTAGTTCTCAAAGAAAATCCTAAAAATCAGCAAGACAGAGAGAAGGGCAATTCGAACCAAATTGGCTTGGTCCTTACATCATTACAACAACCTATGGATTTGGTGCATATCAACTCTCAGCTCCAGATGGTGAACCTTTGGAAGATCCTATCAAAAACATGCACCTTCGCATGTTTTACACATAGCTCTTCAGAATATCCTAATTCACAAAATATAAAAAAAAATTAAAAATACAAAAAATCCATATAATAAAAAATTGTTACTTGGTGAAAACCTGGCAAATAGGCACCTTGTGACACAAAAAAAATTGGAAAATAGAAAAACATTTCATCCAATGGTGGAAACCACTTCAGTGGTGCCCTAGGAAAGTACCATGGTGAAAATCAGCTCACTGACGCCATGTGTAGAGACATTGCTCCTCCCTCCTTCAAGATTCCATTTCATCCTTTCACTTTGCACACACTCACAACCTCTTCATCCATAATAAACCTTACCCATTCCCATCATGGCTTGTTATTGATCTACCCAAGATTGGTTAGCCATTCATAATAATCCCTCCCTTTTCACCCCTTTCCATCCATAATAAATTAGCTCCTATTTGTGGCTAAGACAAATCCTACGTCTAGTGATGGGTATGGAACTAAGTGCATCACATGTTTTGAGGAGTACATTTTCTTCCAATATTCTTTAGTCTATCCATGCAAAATCCACAATAAAGCAACACTTGCATCACCAATCCGCAATAAATTTTTGTCTTCTCTGCAATAAATTATCAGTTTCATGGATCCAGTCAATTTCAGATGAGACACAATAGCAGCAAATGGGCTTCAACAAATCAAATCCTTCAACAGACTCAGACAACATTATGGTTCAATGCTATCTATCCTTTTGTGAAAGTAAACATTAAGACCACAATCAAATAGACTTATATGAGTGACAAGAGACACTAAACTTGAGGACTACAATGGATGTTGGTGGTGATTCTTGATTTTCTTTTGATTTTATCTTTTGGTGACATGTCTTTTAGCTTTTCCAGGATGTCTCTGACTAGAGATTCTATCTCCAGGATATCTTTGACTAGAAAGGTGACGATGGGGTATCGTCACCTATTTTTCTTAATTGTTTGTGGATTGTCTCTTAGTAATGCTATGACTTGTCCAAGGATATGAGGACACTGTGAGTCTAGTGTGAACTAGGGCATTCCTTGTTTGCGACTATTTTATCTCCATGTAAACAGGTACAATGACTTTCTGGGTTGAACATATGCTTCAATTGTCATAACCTATTTTGCCATAATAAAGATCAATGATGATAACGCACAAGAAGCTCTTTCACTTTCATATCTTCTATCTTCCATCCCCCTTTTCTTGATTGATCTCCATCATCCTTCCTGAGTTCGTGTAGCCTGCTATCACATGACTAAGTATAATGACACACCAAAAATATCTACATTTCATGTAGTTGCACCTGCATTACCACATATTAGTATTTCATACATACATATAGATATTACAATTGCATCACATCCTATACACAACACATGTTAGTACATTCTACATTCTCATCATATTCATCTGCATTTTATACATTCACATTGGCATAACATATTAAAAACATAAAAGAACAAAAATATCGCATTTCATCATGTACATATTTGCATCCATATCATAAGCATCATATAGAAATATGCATCATATAGAAACATCACATAGGTACACATGCATATAGCTGCTGCAAGGATGAATCATCTCATATATATATATATATAATCATAAGTGTCATGATACAATGATGTCAAAATCATATGGCTACAATCACCTGAAGGTGTCATCATACAAAATGGTACAAAACTGATACATAGGGAGCCCTCTAAGACTATGATGAACTTCCTCCCTTGGAGTTGGCTGGCCTCAATGGAGTTTAAGCCCTGGAAGGACCCACCCCAGGATCATCTCTCCTATCCCCTCTATTTGGTGGTTGTGGAGGACTCATAACCCCACCACTAGATTCTTGTCTCCTATATCTCCCTCCAGTGGTTGTCGTAGTCCACAATGGTCTACGGAAGCTGCTAGCCCGTTGCTCTAGTGGCACCGCCATAGTATAGGTCTCTCTAGTAGCCTATCTCCTCCTTAGCCCATAGAACATAGGTGTATCTAGCTCTCATGTCCTCTTTTGCCTGCCTCCCTACCCTCAATGTTGTCTCAGCCTCTGTATAGCGCTAAATAGCTTGATCCCTCTCCCGCTTAGTATCCCTCAGCTGTCTCCTAAGCCTAGTTGTCTCCCTCTCTAAATCCTAGATCTCATCTACCTATCCCTGGCAAATATCCCTCAAAGCTAGTAACTCATCTTCCTCCTCTCCCCCCTAACCCTATCCCTGTACCTATGGCTGCTCCTGTGGCTGCTCCTATGGTTTCTCTTGTGGCTGCTCCTATCCCTGTCCCTGTACCTGTCTAGGAACCTGTGCTACTGGCACCTCTGCCCCTCACTATGTGAGCCTGCTGAGCCTATCTCTCCTCTTCACCCTCTCTCCTTGGAGCCACTCTCCTCTCTACTAGTATGCCCCGCCTCCTCCGTTAGCCTCTACCTTTTCCATCTCCATCATCATCTTCATCACCTCTACCATCTCCATCTATCAGCTCCCCTAGATGCATCAGCCGTGGAAATGGATGCTCTGCCCAATATGCAGTATACTCTGCATCCATCCCTACATCCTCTATATTTGCCCACATATCCTAAGGAAAGGGAATCATCTCTACTAGTTGTGTCACTGCCTAATCATAAGACAATAATGGACCCAAGTGCATCTGATCTCTCACTATCCACACATACATCTCTGACCCCCATTACATCTGCTATATCTTGCCAAACTGCCTGCTTACCCTATCTACTAGCTACCTCTCAATAACATACGGTGTCTGACCAATCAAATACCTACTCCTAAATACATATGGCAGCTCCACTACATCATCCTCCCACTCCTCACAGTCTTGGTATGACCTCCATACCACACTGTCTATCTCATCAATCACCTGATGCCAGTAATCCACTCTCCCAATTCATGGTTGTGGCATAATCATATCATATAAGTGAACATAGCTGCGCCCATGTCCTCCATCTCTGAAGTGGATCGATCGTATAATCAATATATGCTCATATGTCCATACCTATAGTAATGTCACCCCATATCCCAATCCTTCTGACCCATGATACACAAACTAATGCATCTCATAATACTAGTGTGCTAGTAGACATGGTTCCCATGCAAACCTAGTGTGCTTTGTCACCAATGTCTCAAATGTCCCTCCCCATCCCACTGCCAACCCTCGTGTTGCTTTATCTAGACAGAGGAATCCACTAATCACTCTTGCCAACATTGTTGGTAGTGCTAATCCTGTATGTGTCATGGTATCCCAAGACACATGTCCAACCCTCATCTCCAGTCCTGGATCCTGAAATACTCATCTCAGTGCATCCCTGTCTCCATCTTGATTGTAAGGAACTAATTCCCCATTGATCGGTATCCTCAGTATCCTATATACATCCTCTAAGGTGACTGTCATCTCACCCATCGTCAAATGAAAAGTACAAGTCTCTGAGTGCCATCTCTCAGCTAGCATAGTCAGCAATCCCATGTTTGCCCAAAACTCTGGCACATACATAATATGTCGCAGGCCCATAGCCTCAACCGCTACTCTATCCTCGAGTGTCAGCTCTGGTCGTAAACTCTGAGTCAATGAGAATCTCTCTCGTGACTCCATCATAGGTAGGTCCTCTTGCAGTCAAGCAAATCAACTATGTCAATCCTAGTAGCATTCCCTATTCATCACAAAGTGCTGCTCTTTTTTAGTACTCCCTATTCATCACAAGGTACTACTTTCTATCCTAGTGGCATTCCTTGTTCATCACAAAGTGCTGCTCTTTTTTAGTACTCCTTGTTCATCGCAAAGTACTACTTTCTATCCTAGTGGCATTCCCTGTTCATCATAAAGTGTTTCTCTTTTTAACACTCCCTGTTCATCACAAAGTGTTGCTTTCTATCCTAGTAGCATTCCCTCTTCATCACAAAGTGTTGCTTTGATCCTATCCTAGGGCCTCTACTTGAGTGTATCCTCTTGAGTAGTTTCCTGATTGGCAACATATGTTCTATCACATAATTATCAATCCTAGCGGTATCTACTATCCTAGTATTCCCTAGAGGACCTGCTTGAGTATATCCTCTTAGCAGCTTATCTAATCAATAGCGTATGTTCATCATAGAATTGTCAATTTGGCCTTGAAGACATAAATGTGCTTGCATACTGCACATACATGCCTACTCTGCATAGACACGCCTGAATCATACAGATGCACCTATGCTCTGCATAGATGCTCCTGTCCTACACAAATGCGCCTGCACAACATAGATGCACTTGCATTGAACACATATGCTATTACATTCATAGACATGCTTGGCACAAATACAGATGTGCCTATCCTACCCAGACGTGCCTGACACCAACACAGACATGCCTTAGCATTTTTCCCTCGCTTGACATACCTAAAGTTCATTTATTACCTACCTAAGATGTATTTATGACAACAATTAATGCAACAAAGTACAAGGAGGTTTTACGGTACTCACCGGCTCTCTTGCATCTGTTGGCCTTTGAAATCAGTGAACGCGATCGAATGTATGCACCAAAGCCATCATTGCTGGCTGTTGACTGCTCTCTGCTCTCTCTGCACTTTGATCTCTTGGATGTGTGGATGACAATGAGGATGTTTTCCCCTTGTAGTTTATTTTATAGACTACCCTAGCCCTATCCCTATTCAGTCTTCTTTATCCCATGACTTTGTCACTCTATCCTATCTTGTCAGTCATTTATAGCCTTTCTTTCTTATTGAGAGATTGTCTATGATCTTTCCAGACATTTTCATCCAAACTCTTGAGGGGGCATATCATTGCCATCTTGGGGCAACTTTGTATCAGTTCATCTAATCTTCTTTGAAACAACCCAACAAGTTGCATTATCTCAAAGAGGGGCAAAATGTAGATACCTATATTTATTTAATTATTTAAGCTTAATTCTTCTACTAATTAAATAAATCTTTATTTATTTAATTAATTTATTTATCCTCTTCTACCCTTATTTCTCACTTAAATAAATACCTTTATTTATTTAAATTCCTCTTTTCCTAAATTAAATAAATATCTTATTTATTTAATTGATCCTTCCTCTATTAATTAAATGAATCTTTACTTATTTAATTAATTCATTATCCTTTTCTAACCATGACACATGTCATTCATCTCTTAATTTCTACACTACCTACCCTCTTATTATTTTCTTATTTCCTCTACCTACCCTCTAATCTTAGCTGACCATTTATCTTTTACACCTCTCAATATTATCCCTCCATTTCTTATAGTGTCTTCTATATAAGAAGATGCTTCCTTCATTATTAACCCCTAACTACTCTAGCATTCAAACTTTCATATGCGACCAGGCCTACTTGCAACCACATTTCTGTTCTTTGTTGAGCTCTTGTGCACACATAAAACCTGAGAGAAAATATATCAAGCAAGATCAATGGAGATAGGAAGAATGGAGATCCAAACCCTATTGGACATGTGATGGTATAATCTTTGTGATTTCATTTGATTTGCACTGTCTTAGGTAATCTTCATATATTATGGTGGATCTTTGTTGTTGTTAGGCTAGGGTTTTATGGTTGAATTCATTTAGTCTTTCGTCATTGTTGTTATCCACTTTCACCATAAACAATACCCTATTCAAACTTTTCTTAACATGCTCATTGATCTTGACCTATAGCAAAATCAATACTTCCTTGAATGCCCTTTTTGATCACTCTTAAGCAACAACTTATCTTAGGCTTTTCAAACTCTATCATGCATGATGCAAGCTTGCTGTCACAATTCCATCTTGGACTGTTATGAACCTTTTAGGCTCCTTTGACATATTTTTTATCTTAACTACTAAATCTCTATCTTCTTCATTGAGGCCCTATTACTATCAATATTGTTCTTGTGTCTTGACCTATGACAATACTTATTTTTCATGTGGCTCTTGAAAGCACAATCAATAAAGGGACTATCATTTATAAATAAAAATATGTATGCTTTATGTGGTTTTGACAGTCCTTTAGACTTTATTGCTCTATGAATGTTCTTTTACTCTCATCCTTCATAATCATGATGTTATTTACTATGAAGTATATGTTGGAAATATGCTGAATTTGGTTAAGTATTGTCAATGGTGTCAACACTGTATTTGGGTTGGACCTATCCCGGTTAGTCTTGGTGATCATCTTGGTTTTGGCTATGTTTTTGATACGGTATGATCATATCTCTAGAATTGGTTTTGGATGCTTACTTTGGATGGTTATACCTTTTCCACATTCTTTTGGTTTATGGTATGTTGCTCTAGTTACCATCACTTTTGTTTCTGGTTGGTATTTCCTGGTATCGGTTAGCTTTAACAGTAAGCGATATTTGATGTTTTGGTCAAACAATTTTGGTTAGGCTTATGGAATCAGTTTTTATCATGCTAAAGGTTCTTTTTTATCATATTCCAAGTGTTTGGTGACTTTGCATTGGCCGGTGTGTTGTTATGGTGGTCATATTTGGATCTAGTTAAACTTTTTGTTACTTCACTAAGGGTTTCTACCAATTGGTGAAGCATGTTGGATTTTGGTCTTAACCAAATTTTCGACGGATGTAATTGTTTGATATTTGAGTTAGGTCCATGCTATGTAATGTAGATCATAATATTGGTCTGGTGATACTGTGTAATGTAATTTTTGTACTATGGGTTTTTGGGTTTATGATTTAGCCGACCTTATCATAAGGTTGATTATTTGTATTTATAGGTGACTTATTCATGTAATTTGCATATCGATGGTTTGTGAGATAGGTGGCTATGTTTGCATTATTAGAGGAAGGTTTATGTGTGAACAAGTGATATATCATTTGACAAAAGGTTTTTGGTATTGTAGGGTACCCATCTATGCTTAACCGGAACTGTATCAAGCATTAGGAGATGCTACTTTCATAGTTAATTCTTTCCAGATTATAGTCCAATGTTTGTAAGTTAGTGAGACTTCTCTTTTGTGATGAGCAATGAGCTCTAGGTGGTTGGTCTGATTGCAAGTGTAATACCCATTGTAATTATTTCACATACTGTTGCAAAAGTATTATCTGATTCTGGGTAGGGTTTCCCACCATGGTTTTTCCCCTTCCCAGGATTTCCACATCAAAATATTGGTGTTGTGCGTACTGTGATTTCATGTTTTATCCTTCATTGTGTTGGTTTCTTTATACTCCGATTTAATGTTTTTTAATATACAATAGTTCTTATTTCTGATAGTAAACTGATTCACCCCCCTCTCTTAGTTTACTCCTAGTATCAGATCTATCTAAGAATTGGTATCAGAGTGAGGTCCTCTTTGTAGAAACTTAACCACTTGAGGAGATCCAATGGCAACTACATCTAGTTCTACATTCAATCCCTATCAGAAGAAGAGTCCCAGATTGGATGGTACAAACTATAAAATATGGAAGGAGTGAATGAAGATTCATCTCAAATGTCTTGAAGCTGAAGTTTGGGAGATAGTGGAGAAAGGGTATATACCTCATGGTCCTAATTATGGAACACCGACACTTGATGATGAACATAAGAAAGCTAAAAATGATGTAAGAGAAAAAGAAGCATTGTTAAGCACCCTATCTGATGAAAATATATTGAATGCCATAGAGTTGGAGAATGCAAAGATGATCTGGACAAAGCTTAAAACTCTTTATGAAGGTGACAAAGTAGTAAAAATTGCAAAACTTGAATGTTTCTGAGTGAGATATGAAACTTTAAAGATGGAAGATGATGAGAAGATAAGTTCTTTAATGGATAGAGTAAATGAGATTGTTATGGGAATCAAATGTTGTGGTGGATCAGTTAGTGAGGATGAGATTGTGTCAAAGGTTCTAAGAATTCTACCTCTGACTTATAAGATGAGGGCTACTACAATCAATGAACTCCGAAAAATGTCAAGTACCACTGTTACCAGAGATACACTACTTGGTAAATTGACTATTTTTGAGCTTGAGGAACTTGGAGATCAGATTGCTACTAAAATAGAAACTGTATTTAAAGCATATGCCTCTGGTAAGAAAAAGATAGATTGGAAGGAGATGTATGCTAAAGATTTGGAGGACATTGAGAGACAAGAAAGAGAGCTTGAAGAGTTGGAAGCCCTGATTGCTAAAAGAATTCCTAAAGGAATGATTGGAAGTAAGTATGAAGGAAAATTCCATTTTTAATGTTTTTAATGCAATAAGATTAATCATTTTACTTCTAGATACCCTGAAAGAGCTGCTAGGAATCATCAAAGATTTGTGAAGAGTTATAAGCCTAATACAAAATATCAGAACAAACATAGACTTAGAAGGAATAAGGATAAATCATGCTATTATGCTGGTGATGATGATTTTGGTATTATTGATGATGATGATGATGAACCTGTAAGTGGATCCGGAAATGGAAGCTCAGGTAAATATTGGGTTTTCATTTCCATCAAGGACGATTCTCTGGAACCTGTTATTTAAGCAACTCATACTGAGGAGAAGGATTTAGTTGCTAAAATTGAAGAAAAGGATGAATGGGTTATAGCTAGTGGATGCTCGCATCACATGACCGGTGAGAAGAGAAAATTTCTATCACTGTAAGAATTTGATGGTGGATTAGTCAGATTTGGAGACAACAAGGCATGTAGGATCAAAGGCAAGGGAACAATATCATTGGATGGTAAGACTAATACTAATAATATTTATTATGTTGAAGGCTTAAATCATAATATTTTAAGTGTAGGTCAGATGGTGGATAGAGGATTTCATTTACAATTCAAGGATGGGAAATGTAAGATCATCTGGATTGGAAATTTGATCTAGAACCCAGACCAATGGAAATGTCTTTCATTTGAACTCCGACGAGAAGGATTGCTTGATTGCTCAGATTGATGAAAGTTGGTTATGGCATAAGAGGATGTGTCATGTAAATTTTGATTGCATAGTGAAGATCAGTTCAACACAGGTTGTCAAAGATTTGCCCAAGATTGTCAAACCTCATAATCTGGTATGTAGAGAATGTCAAATGGGTAAGCAAGTTAGAACTTCTTTTAGAAGCATACATGATAAATGTAATGAAATTCTTGATCTTATTCATACAGGTCCGTTTGGACTAACAAGGACTAAATTCTTTCAAGGTGATAGATACTTTATGTTACTTATTGATGATTATTCTAGAATGATGTGGGTTGCATTTTTAAAAGAAAAATTAGAAGATCTTGAGAAAATTAGATTTTTTAAAGCTATGGTTGAGACTGATACAGGATTGAAGATAAAATGCTTAAGATCGAATCAAGTGGTGAGTTTACATCCAGTGAATTCAACAACTTTTGTGAGAAGAATGGAATCAGAAGACAATTTTCTGCACCTAGAACTCCACAATAGAATGGATTGGTGGAAAGGTAAAATAGAACCATATTGGATGCGGCAAGGACTATGATGACATAAGGTAAATTGTCTAATATCTATTGGATAGAAGCTATTAATACCATTGTATACACTTTCAACAAAGTACACATAAAAGGTGATACCGGTAAGACTCCTTATAAATTATGGTTTGGTCATACTCCTATTGTTAGATATTTCATAATTTTTGGAAGTAAATGCTACATTAGAAGAGATGATGCATTGGGAAAATTTGATCCTAGAAGTGATGAAGGAATATTTTTTTGGTTATTCTAGTAAGAGTAAATCATATAGATGTTACAACAAAAGATTAAAAAGGATAATTGAGAGAATAAATGTTAAGGTGGATGAACAAGGCAATAATTAGACCAAATCATATGACTGCAGACCGGAAGATGAATTTATCAGACCTGAACCGGTAATGCAAAAAGCTTCTCAGAGCATTGAACCAGTGACATTGTTAGCATCAATAAACTCAACTGTGACAGAGGAACAACAAAGAGAATCAAAAAATCAAGAAAATTCAAAGACTCCTAGGTATGTGAAACTAAATCAATCAGAAGATCAAATTATTGGAGATAAAAGAAAAGGTGTGATGAGTAGAAGAAGATTAGTTGTTTAAGAGGTATGTTTGATTTCTCAAATTGAACCTGAATCATTTATTGAAACAAGTAAATATGAAAATTGGATGAAATCAATGTAAGAAGAATTAGATTAGATAGAAAATAATAAGACATGGGAACTAGTTCCTAGACCTAAAGATAAGAATATTATTCAAACTAAATGTGTTTTCAGGAACAAATTGAATGAGGAAGGTCAAATTGTAAGAAACAAGGCTATATTGGTTTGCAAAGGTTATTCATAGGAAGATGAAGTTGATTATGGTGAGATTTATGGTCCGATTGCAAGAATTGAAGCAGTAAGACTATTTCTTGCCTATGTTGCACACAAGAACTATAAAGTATATCAAATCGATGTCAAATGCATATTTTTGAGTAGAGCTCTTTAGGAGGAAGTCTACATTGAGCAACCTAATGGATTTTCTTTATCAGAAGACAAGGACATGGTTTGCAGATTGAAGAAAGCTTTATATGGACTAAAATAGGCCCCTAGAGCATGGTATACTAGATTAGACAATGTTAGGATTCCCACAGATACTGAGAGGGGGGGGGTGAATCAGTATCTAACTGGTTATAATATTTTCTTAACTTAAAACATGTAGAGCATATTAATACTATGTATCGGTAAGCAGAAAAGTAATGCAATAAATAGAGATAAAAACAACCACATGAAAAACACACCATAACACAAGGGTTTAACGAGGAAACCCAGTGTGGGAGAAACCTCAGTGGGATTTGTGACCCACAATATTCACTTACTGGCCAATAAGAGAATATTACTGCTACAAGAGGGGCATGCACATGTAGGAAGGCCAACTGCCTAGAGCTCACTACTCAAATACAAAATAGGAAGTCTCACTGACTTACAAAATGGATTATATAAATCCAGTGTCTTGTACTGCTTCAAAATAGCATCTATAATGCCAGATCCAGTACCAGTTTCTGCACTGCTTCTTACATAAACCCTTAACCTATAATTTGCATAATAGGTCTGCCTTATTTCACCTATTTACAATCTTCTTCCTTCATTACAAATTTTCTACAATGATCTCTCTTATATAAGAGTCATTTTACAACTCGCCAAGTCGGCTTACAATGATTTTACAAATAATAAACAAAATATATTACAATAAAAAATCGTGTCGGTCTCTATGTCGGTATGCTACCTTTTACTGCCAGTATGCTACCTTTCATTGTTGGTGCCAGTGATCTGAGTGCCGGTGTAGAGTCTTTTCTTGCTAGTGCCGGTGGAATGCCTTGCCGGTGTCATAGGATTGTAAGGTTTCCATCAATGACAAAGCCTTCAATCACCTACAATGTCTCATTGGAGTGTGCATATGCCAACAATCTCCCCCTTTGGCATTGATGGCAACACTCATGAGAAAATTTCAAAAGTGTATTCAAAACTTGTAATCCAAAAATGTGTACCAAAAATATATGAGCTCCCTCTGAGCAGATAAGTTTTTTGCAGATTATTTTCTCATACTACTACTCCCCCTTTGGCATCAATGACAAAGGTTGTCAAGGTGTCAATAGAGTTGTAGTTTTTCTGTCTCAACCTTGTAATTGGGTGGTTACAATTTAAAAGAGATCCGCCAAAACCAAAGTTATGCTTTCCATAAACTTCTTACTATCTTTTATTGCTGCCTCTATTCTTTGAACTGTACCGGTGAGTTACTGCATATGCTCTGCCGGTGTTTTCTATCCTTGTACTAATGCCTCAAATATTTCCTTTCTCAAGGATGCTAGATAGTCCAGTCTGGGACTTAATCTTAGTCTCAGATTCTTAGCCTTGTTTATTATTCTCACCTTTTCTCTCTCTAGCTTTAGTAACTCTACCTCAAAATTAGTTATCTTTTGCTCAAAAACTGATAATGTATCAGGTGAATTAACAAAATTGTCAGCAAGTTTATTAATTTCTTCTTGTGCCTTCCTCATTTTCTTATCTATGTCCACTGTCAAAAAGTTTGTCTTGCAAGTATCTTTGTATAGAGTTTTACATTCCTTCAATATGTTGCATAGTTCCGGTAGAAGTGTGTCAAATTCTCTAGTACACTTCTTTATTTGATTCTCAAAGAATTTTTGTTTTTCAATTTCCAACCTGTCTTTGAATGCTTGTTCCTTTATCTGTTCAACTGTCACTGTGTTGTCAGTAATATACTTTGACAAAGTGTCAAGTTTACTTAAAGAATCCTTATTATCTATGTTGTATTTAGGGGCTATCATCCTCAAAATTGGGATTGTGTCATCTATAGCTTTATAAGCTTGTGAACTATAATCAGTTATTTTCTTCAAAGAATCTAAAAGAACTTTAGTTACATTGGTTGATTTGTAACCTGTTGAGGAGGAACCAACATTCTGAATTCCATCAGTGGAGGAAGTAACCATGCTTGTAGTGACCTCTGGTAGGTTAGTCTATGTTTCCAATTCCTTAAGCAAGGGTTTTTGTTTCTCTCCTATTACCAATGGCACTGGTTCCACATGAACCTGTTCCTATTCCAGAGCCTGTTGCTCTACTTGTTTCTCTATCTATATATTTGTCTTCCCATCTGTCGATTTACCTTTAGTGTTAACAATGTTGTCAACTACTGGTGGCTCATTAGCCATGTCAGTTTTACTAGTTGTGTCCTTGTCTATCATAATGTTGACCTTTTGAGTATCAACATCCACTGTGTATAGTACCTCAGGATTAGGATTAGTATCCTCTTGTGATACATCTATATTGTCATTTGCCGATTGGTCTTCTGTTGTTGTTACCAGTGTAGTAATTAGAGGCAGTGGGGATAAGTTATCTTTTATTTTGATACTAGGAGGTCCTCCAACCTTTCCTTTACCTTTGTCTTTGTCCTTTTGATAGACTTTGATAGGCTTGGGGTTCCTGTATTCTTCCTTCTTTTCTTTCTCTACAAGGAATATATCCCATTCATTTTCTATTTCTTCTGTTACCTCTTTTACTATTCCTTCCATTAGTGCAATATGTCGATGTGCAGTAGAAAATACTGATCGATTGGCTTTTGCAATTAGATTATCTATTTCTTTTGGAGAGTTGACTAGGTAGACAGCAAGTAATTTTTCAATTTTGATTTTCTTGTCAAGTTCTACAACAGATTGTCTTCTTGCTTCTAGTCTCTTGAATAATTCATCTGGTAGTTCATCTACAACTTCCATCAAAAACTTCTTATAGATATCTAGGTGTAAAATGACACTGTTTTCAACTTACTCTTTCTCATCTGCTAATAGTGTATCATATAATTTTTCTATGTTCTTGATTTTTCCTTCTTCTATGATTTCATCCAATAGTCTGTCAATTGAAGAAATATTCCATTGAGTCCTTTTCTTCTTAGGTGTTAGCTTTTTCTTTGGAATTGTCTTCTTTACCGAATACCTCACTACCTATTGTTTTTGTCTAGTTCTTCTAGGCGAGGGTGTGGATATTGGTGAAGGTTGTCTTTTCCTTACAACTCTTTTGAATTCAGCTAGCATGTCACTCTTTGAAGAAGTTGCTACCGGTGAAAGGTGAGTTTTAGGTTGTTGTGCCTGTAACTCATCTTCAGTGATACCGGTTTGTTTCAGTACATCTTCTTTTATAGCCTTAGCCTGCCTTGAACCTTTTCTCACTGTTGCTTCCACTTTCTTTACTCTCTTCTTAGATTGAATTTGGCTTTCAATGGTCTTAGCACTACCAAATACTTCTTCCTTAGGTTCATTTGGTGCTTCCAGAAGAGCTTTTGCATATGTTTCAATGATGTGGTCATCAGTCTCATAACCCATCTCAGTAACCTAAATTGTTCTTGGGATAACTTCTTCCATCTAGATCTCATCCTTTTTAATCACAAAACATATATCATCTTTGTATTTATTAACAATTTCTTTTGATAGTCTGATTCTTTTGTTCATTCTGGCCTTTAGTGCTTGAAAATACTCATTGATATTCTTTTCCTTGTTTTCACCCATGTTGTTGAGTAAGTCTAATAATTGTTTTCCTACCGGTATGTCAAATCCAAGATTCTTGTTGCCTATATCGGGCACCTGTTTGGTTATATGTAGCATTAAGCATACAAGTAAGTTACCAAATCTAAACGTTCCTTTCTTATCCTTCTTGATCTTCCCTAAATTGTCAATCAATTCATCCTTTAGCCATTCACATACATCAATTTTTACATTATCTTTTACCATATCATGTGCACTTTTTATGCACAAACTGGAAACTGAGTTAAGTCTGTTTGCATGAGTTGCTTTGTATCCTAAAATCATGCTAACAAATCTCACATTTATATCGGTCACATCATTAACCCTTAGAGACCTTCTGTCGGATGTTGCACCAGTTAAGTTCATTACCAGGTCATTTGAGACCACCTTTGTTTTGTCTGATTTGCTACCGATGGTGGGTAACCCTGTTACAACTTTCACCGCTTCCTTGGTAATTTTATGGATTGAATCTTCACCATGTACTCTTCTCAATACTATCCTAATAACTTCCTTGGGGAATTCCGGAATGTAGAGGATCTCAGTGAATCCTAGGGTTTCAACAATTTGGTGTTCAGGTTTTACTTTACTGGAATCATCACAGATAATAGATTTGTACATGTTCTTGATTTCTTCATCTCCTAATTCTTCTATATGGCAATGAATATAGATTCTAGGGTCTTCTGCATAAACAACTCCTTTGGGAATTTGGGAAAAAGCACCTACATTGTCATCCTTTTTAGCTATTTTGGGAACTAACTAAAATATGAGCCTAGGGCGTTTGATTACCTTGACCACAGTAGGGTTTTCTATGAATTCAGGTATAGAAGAGGATGCCATGATTATAAATGCCTTTCTCTGCCAGGATTGATCGCTAAAATGCTTTGCCTCTTTGCTCGAAATGCCTTAGCTCTAGAAATT
Organism: Cryptomeria japonica; assembly: GCF_030272615.1. Taxonomy (NCBI): domain Eukaryota; kingdom Viridiplantae; phylum Streptophyta; class Pinopsida; order Cupressales; family Cupressaceae; genus Cryptomeria; species Cryptomeria japonica. The sequence goes on along the minus strand of NC_081412.1, from coordinate 358,198,494 downwards.
TTGCACTCTTTGAATGTTTGAATGCTTGGTGAAGTGAAATGGAGCAAAAACCATTAATTTATAATGTCAATTTGCCAACTACCACATTTAATGCCCATCGGTTAAGTAATCACTCAACATAACTACCGGTATAGAAGTAATTTCAACTTCTTACCATCAACTGAGGGAATAATAGCATATGTCTCATTGATTGCCAAACACTCAAAGAAATTTCTTCAATTTGATGAAGAGACTTCTGCCGATAGAGTGCTACTTTGTTCTGCCGGTGGAGTGTTTCTTGGTTCTACTAGTGGAGGAGTATTCCTATCCACATTCAGTTCTAATTTCCTGATCCATTGTTTTGAAAATTCTTGCTTAACCTCTTCAACTTTTTCTTTACCTTTCAAACTAGGACCTTTGTTGTCTGCCGGTGAGGACTTGCTTCTACAAAATTTAGCAATATGCCCAATTTTGTTACATGCATAACAAGTCACATTATTTTTCTGAGTAGCCTTTCCATAACCTATGTTGGTTTGTGTGCTACATTGATTAGATAAGTGTCCAAATCTTCCACAAACATAACATCTCACATTCATTATGCAATTCTCAGAGTTATGACCAACTTTGTTTCATTTTGAACATTGATCGGTGGGTGCATTGGATTCCCATAGATACTAAGAGGGGGGGGGGTGAATCAGTATCTAACCAGTTATAAGATTTTCTTAACTTAAAACATGTAGAGCATATTAATACTGTGTACCAGTAAGTAGAAAGTAATGCAATAAATAGAGATAAAAAAAATCACATGAAAAACACACCATAACACAAGGATTTAACAAGGAAACCCGGTGTGGGAAAAACCTCGATGGGATTTGTGACCCACAATATTCACTTGTTGGCCAATAAGAGAATATTACTGTTACAAGAGGGGCCTGCACATGCAGGAAGGCCAACTACCTAAAGCTTACTGCTCAAATACAAAATAGGAAGTCTCACTGACTTACAAAATGGATTATATAAATCCAGTGTCTTGTACTGCTTTACAATAGCATCTACAATGCCAGATCCAGTATCGGTTTTTGCTTTGCTTCTTACATAAACCCTTAACCTATAATTCGCATAATAGGTCTGCCTTATTTCACCTAATTACAATCTTCTTCCTTCATTACAAATGTTCTACAATGATCTCTCTTATATAAGAGTCATTTTACAACTTGCCAAGTCGGCTTACAATGATTTTACAAATAATAAACAAAATATATTATAATAAAAAATCTTGTCGACCTCTGTGTCGGTATGCTACCTTTTACTGCCGGTATGCTACCTTTCACTGTCGATGTAGAGTCTGATCTTGCTAGTGCCAGTGGAATGCCTTATCGGTGTCATAGGATTGTAAGGTTGCCATCAATGACAAAACCTTCAATCACCTACAATGTCTCATTGGAGTGTGCATATGCCAACAGACAAATATATTTCAAAGCTTGGTTTTAGCAAAGGTAATGCTGATAGTAACTTATATTATAAAATTGAGCATAATGATATATTGATTATTCAAGTCTGTGTGGATGATATCATTTTTGGGGGAGAAGATAGTCTATGTCTGAAATTTGTTGATGATATGAAGAATGAATTTGAAATGTCAGTGATTGGTGAGATGAAATTTTTATTAGGTTTGCAGATTACTTAGACTGATAAAGGTATTTTTCATTTGTCAAACTATGTATGTGAAGAAATTGCTTAAGAAATTTGGACTTGAGAATTCAAAACCTGCCGGTACTCCTATGATAACCAGTTGCAAATTGTCGAAGTATGATGAATCTCCTATAGTGAATCCAAGTAGATGCAAATCAATGATTGGTGGATTGTTGTACTTAACTCAGACTAGACCTGATATAATTGATGTTGTTTGTATTACTTATAGATTTCAGTGAGATCCTAGAGGAACTCATGATATTTCTATCAAGAGGATATTCAGACATTTGGCAGGTACATCAAACCTTGGGTTATAGTATCCAAAGAATGATGATTTCAAATTATGTGCTTATTACAGATTTTGATTGGGTAGGAGATGCAGATGAAATGAAGAGCACCACCAGTGGTGCATTCTTTCTTGGAAAGAATTTGGTTTCATGGCTTAGTAAGAAACAATCATGTACTTCATTATCTACTGCTAAAGCAGATTATGTAGTTGTTGCAACCAACTGTACTCAGATTTTATGGATGAAACAAATGTTGAAAGTGTTAATTGTATGAGGATTCAGTTGATACTGAGAGGGGGGAGAATCAATATTAACACCAATTTCAAAATTTAAACCCAAATAAAACTTACAAAAAATTTAAATTCATTTACCACATATGCCAATTCATTAGATAGTACCGATAACCACTGATAAATCTCTAATAAAGTTCTATAACTAATGTATTAGAAATAATAAATAAACTAAAGATAATCAATAACATCACATGAAAATAATTCCACACATGAACACCATATTTTTGACATGGAAACCCAAATAGGGATAAAACCATGGTGGGAGTTAGTACCCACAAAGATTTGTACTATTTTTAAGTATGCTCTGTTAGGAGCTTACAATACGCCCTTTTGGGAGTAGACCCTATTAGGAGTCACTCGATTAAGGGATTTGGATGTGCAGCCTAGTTGGGAGCTTACTGACCTATTAGGATCAACCTCATGAGAGGATTTACCACTCTTTTTGAGAGATACCCTGTTAGGGGATTTGCAAGATTAAGGCCTATCAGGGCCTACCCGAGTAAGGGATTTAATCTGCTATAATTGTTAGAGAACAATAGTGAAAAAGTGATATGTTACTTGCACTTCTTAGCTTACTATATCAGATTCAATTATGCTCCACTATCTGCAACTCTTAGGAAGATCTCACTCTTCTCTGGTATGACTTCACACTCTTCTTTAAGATCATCGACACTTCAAAACATCAAATAAGCCAACATAAATAATGCTCTCCACTAGGTCAGCCACTAAACCCTAAATTATATCATAGATCATCACATTTATTTACAACTCATTATAGATCATCATATGGATCATTACAATCAATCACAAAACAATATCAACCATTGAATGATCATAAGTTGTCACGACAAGTCGATCTGGTACAAAGTCAAACCCTTAGCTCATTTTGCTAAGCACTTTGTACATTCCCCAGAAATTCGCTCTGCAAATGTGCCAAAACATATTTCAAACATTTCACATGATTTGTGTCATGTTATCATCAACATGTAGACTTGATGTTGGTCATCTCCATAATAAAAATCATTACCAGTTTTATGATTTCTTCATTGTTTCTAAAACCCTGGCAAAACTTGATCAAGAATTAGAAACATGCCTTCCAATAGTCATCACAAGATGCGGTTCCGGTCAGATACCCATTTCCATGATAAAATCTTACATTCCAAACCACAAATCACCAATCATCACCAATCATCTGCTTCAAGTACAACATTTCTGCATATATCAGTTAAAGTCCCATTTCACAGTCTTCTGTATATTACCGGTAAACCCTGTCTTCGATAGACTAAATCACTTAGATGACAAACAAAACATAAAGAAACATCAGTTAACATGATTTAACATTAGTTTCTATCAATGGCAACACAAATAACTTACTCATCTAGTCACAAAATCTCAATCTATTCATCACAAATAGTCTTCTATCCTCTACTGGTTCAATCATCAGTCTTTAACTACATCACCTCATCTGCATCAGTTATTCCAATCATGCCAACAATCTCCCCCTTTGGCATTGATGGCAATACCAATCAGATTACAACACCATCACTATTACACCATCACTGCTACTTGCTGCCAGTATTATATCATTTATCGGTCTTCTCCTTTTGTCTTCTCCCCCTAAACCAATACTTACTTCTCCAACTTCTCTGATCCTTTTCTTCTCTCAAAACTGATCTTTTTCTTCTCCCAAATCTGATCTTATTCTTCTCCCCCTTTGATAGAAATACCAAAGGTGTATGTTCATCACCAATCTTCTTTACTATTGCTTCAATCATCATCTCTACTAACTAAATCAGAACATTATATCCAATCATTATATCAGATCGTTAAATCAGATCTTTATATCTGAGCTGCTCCCCCTATAGAGTAGCTTGCACCTCATCAATCCTTAATGAAGAATAAAAATTATATCCATAGGATTTATGCATCTCCATAATTCTAGTTCTTCCGGTGTAGGGGTCTAACCCCTAGTTTACCTCTAAGAAACTCAAAGGTAGTCTTTGGTAAGGGCTTATTAAAGATATCAGCTATATGATCTTTACTCTTCACATATTCCATTTTGGTCTACTTTTCTTAAACCCTTTCCCTTAGAAAATGATACTTCAATTCAATGTGCTTGGTTCTATCATGAAGTACAAGATTCTTAGAAATATTTATTGCACTTGTATTATCACAATAGATAGTCACCGATTCAGACATATCTATTTTGAATATTTCTAGCACATGTCTCATCAATATTACCTGCGTGCAATTCATGGATGCAACAACATACTCTGCTTTAGTTGTAGATTCAGAAACACATGTTTGTTTCTTGCTCATCCATGCCACTAATCTTCCACCAAGAAGAAAGGCTCCATCGGTTGTGCTTTTCCGGTCATCCACGTTACCTAGCTAATCTGCATTAGTAGAGACATCCAAATTAAAATCTCTTTTATAGGGATACCATAAAACATAGTCTACTATGCCTTTGAGATACCAAAAAATTCTCTTCACTGCCACCAAATGTGTCTCCTTAGGCTCTTTCTGAAATCTAGCAACTAATCCAACAACATGAGCATTGTTCGACCTACTATGAACAACATAGTGCAAATTACCAATCATAGACTTGTACTCTTTTTCATAGACATCAGGAGAATCATCTTTTTTGGACAACTTGCAACCTGTCACCATCGATGTTCCTACCGGTTTGCAGTCTTCCATACCGAATGTCTTCAACACCTCTTTGACATACTTGCTCTGACAAATAAAGATACCACCATCTAGTTGCTGGACCTGTAACCCAATAAAGAACTTTATTTCACAGATTAGAGACATTTCAAATTCCTTTTTCATTACATCAGAAAAATACATACACATATCATCATTTCCACCAAATAATATATCATCTACAAACACTTGTACTATCAACATCTTGTCTCCGACATCAGCCTTCAAATAAATGTTGTTGTCCTCACTGGTACGTTGGAATCCAATTTTAATCAGATGTGCATGTAATCTCTCATACCATGCTCTCGGTGTCTACTTTAGACCATATAGTTCTTTATGAAATTTACATACCATGTCTTTATCATCAGATAGAGAAAATCCATCCAGCTGTTCAATGTAGACTTCTTCTAGAATCCCATTTAGAAAGGTTGATTTGACATCCATTTGATAACTTTGAATCTGTTATATGTAGCAATTTCTAGCAACATTCTCACTCCTTCTAATCAAGCAACCGGTGCAAAGGTCTCTCCATAATCCTCACCTTCTTCTTGTGCATACCTTTGCAAACTAAACTCACCTTGTTTCTTACAATTTTTCCTTCTTCATCCAACTTATTCCTAAAGACCCATTTTGTTCCAATTACATTCTTATCCTCTGGTCTAGGAACAAGTGACCATGTCTGATTCTTCTCAATTTGATTTAATTCTTCATTCATTTCATTAATCCAATCGTCATCTTTTAGTGATTCCTTTACTATTTTGGGTTCTATTGTAAATATCAAGCAAGAGTTTTCTCTTATTTTCCTCCTTGTTTGCACACCAACATTATTATCACCAATTATCTTCCCTTGTGAATGGTTTTATCTGACATACCTAGGCAATATTGGTACTGGTTCTGCATCTTCTTCTTCTTGTTCTTCATTTTATTCATCGCTATCATCACTTACCGATTGAGCACCTAATTATCCATTTGTTGGTTCTTCATTGTTCTGTGCTTCTAGTTCAATAATCACAAGTTTCTCATGATCTTTTTTCAGGCTCAAATATGTTGGTACATTCTAATGGACTTGAAAAACACTAAGAAGGGGGGATGAATTAGTGATACCAAAACAAACACAACTTCAAACACTAACTGGTAGATGAACTTAACCAAGCATTTAAACAAAATACATGCTATCCAAAATGAAATAACAATATCCACATAAAGTAGAACATTCACCATAACACAATTGTTTATACATGGAAAAAATAAAGAGGTAAAAACCATGGTGAGATGGAACTCACAAGTTAACTATCTACAATAATAGATAACTGATCGGTTAAGGTCTTACAAAGTTCTCTGCTAGGAGAAAATCTTGTTAGAGATCCCAAGCTTGATTAGAAGCTTATACCCCGTTAAGAGTACTACACTGTTAGGAGTAACCTCACTAGAGGATTTGAGAATCCAAACTAATGGATCACCTTGTTAGAGGATTTTTACAATGAAGCTTGTTAGAGATTACCTGGTTAGGGGATTTGATTCTATTGTAATGATTAGAGAACAACAAGAATGGTCTGATTTGTTCTAAGTAGAACAATACTTGCTTGATCAGATCATTCTAAGTACATTCAACACCGCTCTTCATATTAACATTTATCTCTCTTCAACAAAAGTTTTCACTCTTTATGCATATCAGTATTCGCATAATCTCCTCTTCTATATCAGTTCTCTCTATTAAATGATTCACTAAGATGTCTTTAAATAGACATACAAATCTTATATCGGCCATAGGAAATCAAAACACAATTTCCTAGGTGAAGTGTATCTAGACAAGTAAACATAACTCATCACAAAAATGACCACCAAGAAAACAGTGCTGGTAACTCATCACAAAATCAGATACCAGTTAGAATAGTCAATACCGGTTGGAATAAAACATGTGAACCATTGTCCCAAAATCTTCTACTTGATCTCCATATTCATCTTCATCTTCATTTTTATGTTGACTTAATGTAACCATAGGTTATCTCTTAAGCACATATTGGTTGACACAGAGTACTGATTAGAGATAGACCTTAAACATACCGTTTAACAGTGTAAACCAATAAAGTTACACCGGTAGTCAATGTAATCATATGTGTGTGAGAGAGTGTTTCATCAATGACAACAAGTGGTGAATACATTACAATCATCATCAAGCCAACAATCTCCCCCTTTGGCATTGATGGCAACACTTAGAAAATTTTAGAGTAATACAATACCGCTAATTGTGCATACACAACATATTTACATATGTACTAATATTCCCTTTTTAATGCAATACTCCCCCTTAATGTATGTATAAATACAAAATTTTCAAAAAACACAAATACATATTATTACTCCCCCTTTGACAACAATGACAAAATGATAAAGTAAAATATATACATATATATAGAAAATCTGTATCAAAGTTTTCAACATATATTACAACTTAAAAAAAATTTCATGCATTGGCTAGTCTCATAAAAATATCATTGAAATTCCTCTTCATCTGGGATAAAGCATTTTCCCATGATTCCAGTTGTAGACACCTAAAAATGGTCAACTCTTGCGGAGTCATACTTTAACATTTGCGCATTGCCTCATTTTAGGTTTTTGCGTCGCATTAACATTTCTCCTATGATTCGTACTTGGTTTTTATCATTTGCGAACATCGAGTCATTCTTCTACATTCTTCAGTTATCTCGCTCTCGAATTTGGTCTTGTCAACAACAATATCCAGTCATGATTTTAATCGATCTTATCCTATCGCATCAATGTGCGTGCTCATTTGTCATTATTCTGGACATCGTCAATCCTAATTAGGGTTTTGTCCTCTTGTCAATCTGGTGATTGATTTGTCATCAATCATTGTCCTCTTATCAATCTTGTCATCTGGCGATCGATTTATCATCAATCCTTCAATCTTGTCATTTTTGCGATCGATTTGTCATCAGTCGTGGTCATTTTCAATCCTGTCATTTTGCAATCTATTTTGTCATCAATCCTTGTCTTTTTTGTCAATCTTGTCATTTAACGATCAATTTGTCATCGATCGTCGTCCTTCTCAATCGTGTCAATTTGGATCAATTTGTCATTGTTCCTCGTCAATTGGCGCATTTTCTCAATCAAATCATTTATCACATTGGTCATTTATCAATCCAAAATCAAATCATGATCGAGTCAATTATCTTTCATCAAGACCTAATTCATCTTCTAGGGTTTTGTGATTTAATCATTTAACCTGGTTTGTCATTTCCTCCTTTAGGATTAATAAATTATTTATTTATCCTAAGTTTTCTCATTACAATTAAATGTTCATTTAATTGGCTAATTATTCCTCTTTGTGAATTAATTAATAAATGATAAATTATTAATTAATTTACCTAATTTCTAATTTTCATCAATTTCTTAATTCCTAAATTCTTAATTCTCTAATTTTCCGATTTTCTAATTCCTAATTTCAATTTCCTCCTATTTCTCTCCTAAATTCATGGAAATGACATGTCAATTTGTCATAAATTTGTCATAATTGACAATCAATCAATTTTGACATAGAAGTTGTCATAATTTGTCATAAATTATCAATCAACAAATTTTGCATAGAAAGTGCATAATTTGTTATAATTTGTCATAATTGACATAATTGATTTGCAATTTCCATTTGAATTGAATCATGCTAATCTTGTCATCTCTCCAATTCTTCTATAAATTGGATGATCTTCATCAATCAAGGCTAATTGGTAATCAGACTATCGAATTTACGCTTCTAGTACTCTTGATCAAAAATCTTGTCTACTTGCTTTCAATTGTATGTATGCATTTGTAGGTGAGATCCACAACAAAGCTATTTGAAAAGGAAAGAAGAAAAATGGAGCCGCATGAAGGAGCATTCAAATCACATCTCTGGTTTGCTTAAATTTTACTTTTGAATGCTTTTGTTTCATGTCTTTATTGAGTGTTGTTTAGGATAGATCATTGCAGTTTTGCTTTCATGATTGAGCTATTGATTAATGTTTATCTTGTTTGTGATGATTTCCTATTTCCTAATGTACATTAATTGGTGAACCCGACATGAACACTAACCTTCTAGCGTCTTTATGGTGTTTTTGAGTGCTTTCAAGTTGATTTGCAGGCCAAAAAACCCAAAAACAGGGTCGTGCAGGGTTTTCTGGAGACTTCTGCGCCTATGTTGAGCAACCTGCACCTGTGTTGAGCATTCTGTGCCTATGTTGAAGATATTATGTGCTTGTGTCCTACATTTTGCGCCTGTGTCCTGAGTTCTACGCCTGTGTAAAGTCCAGAACAGGGGTAAAAATGCAGTGTTTTACTTGAAATTGGTTTAGTTTTTGCATTCTATTTTCTGTGCTTTGGATTTTGGTACTAATTATCTGTGTAGAATCTTGGCATACACATGGAAAAGACAATAAATCAAACTACTAACATGTGTTATGCAGAATCGATAGTCAAAGACAACAAATCAAACTTCTAACTTGGGTTTTGCAGGTTGCCTTGGAGAAACAACTAAACTTGGTGTTTGTTATTAATGTTTTAGACACCTAGTGATTTCTAATAGGTTGGAATGAACATGTTCTTTCTTTGATTGTTGAGTGTGACATTGGAGTAGGAGAGTATGCTCTCATCCTTTTAGGGTGATCAGAAATCCAAATCTTCGATACCGTGCTTTTGTCTTTGATTGTGTGTCTCCTTTAGAGGGTTTGCCTTCCCGACCACTTTGCTTTTGCAAGCAAGTGATAATCGTGAGAAGGGAATGACCCAAAGTGAGTACGGCTAGAATTCCTTGGCATTATAACTCACTATAAAAAAATACCCGATGAGAGAAAGCTTTGAAGGAAGGGTTGCGTGGGAATTGCAGTTACTTGGGAAGTGATGACCCTTGAACTCTTTCTCATATCAACATCTAAGTAGGGCCTCTTGGTCTAAATCGTGCTTGTGCAACTACATTTGTTTGGTATCTTGATGGGATTAATGTCTCAATCATGCTTGCGTGACATCAAGGAGTAACACTTAACAGAAATCCTTACTAAACACCTTGTTTTAGATGCCAAAAAACCCTTCTAGTTGCTTGAGAAGGACAAATTTGGATACTTGGAAGAGATACTAAGTTCGCCATGGGGATATTTCCATGGGGACTAATGCTTGGCTGCCCTGAGAAGTGAGTGCCATGGAGGGGAGCCCGTGGGGTCAAGCATCTATGTATTCTCCTTGAATCCCATAATGAGTCTACCTCTCAAGTACCTAATGTCTTTGCCTACCATAAGAAATGTGGAAATGAGCATGATTGTCTTGAGTCTAAGTTGTAATATCTTGTATTCTTTGCTTGTCAAAAGTTGAATTGCATCCCATTTCAAGAACAAAACAAATTGATTCAAAACATAGGATTAAACACAAGAGACATTCATCCAACAAAGGTCCAACAAACTTCAAAACTCATCTTCAAACATGGTTATCAAATATTTTTCAAAATCTTATCTCAACAAGCATGTCACTTACATTTAGGTTCATCCTAGGTTGCATTTTGCAAAGTTCATTGTCAAGTACCAAGGTTAGGTTTCATCTAGGTCATACTCCTTTGCATATCAATAAGAGTCATCCATTTGCATGTGTCCTCTTGCATTAGAGTCATACCATTGTCATACATTGCTTACCCTAGGTCTCTTCATTGAGCTTAGGTCATTATCATATCATATAAGGTCACTTGCATATTAATTGTCCCTTTGCATATAGTCTCAAAAACTAGGTTTTATCATACTTGAGTAGTCCAAATCTTTGATAAACCCTAAGTCATTGTTAAGAAGTCTAGACCTTATCAAATCTTTTGTCCTTTTGTCATCAATATCATTTGGTCAAACCTAGCTTAGTATCCAAGCATATAGGGGAGACTTTGTCATTTGTCCTTTTGTCACCTAAGTCCTTTTGTCCTTTGAGGTCTAGATATCATTCCAATTTCCTAAGGGTCCCTCTCTTAGATTTGCATTTCAAAAGTTTGTCAAAATCTTCAAAAACAACCAAAAACATAGTTTGCATTTAGTTGCATAGCATACATTATCTTTGAAAATTCCAAAAACATTGCATTTGCACAAGTGACATGCCTGTTGAGACAAGATCAAAATCTAAAAAATGGGCGAACCAATGTATCAACCCATGGACAACATAGCAAATTCACAGTTTCAAACTAGTCAAACAACACAAATTGAAGGTTCATCAAACACATCTCTACCACCATATGGAATGGTTCAACTTGGACCACCTCCATTATATGAACCAGTGTTTGTACCTATGAAACCAGGACATGGGAGTGTTCCACCAACTCCAAGAGGAAGTTCGCCTTTTAATTTGAATCAACCACACCTGCAACATGACATTCAAACTCAAACATTATATGAAGAACAAACTCTCTCACAAGGATTTGGTTCAGATCCAGGCATTCAACAAGAAGCGAATCCAAATGTCCAACCAGATTCTTCATCTGATTCCGATACTTCTGACGATGTTGACATGTTCCTTCAAGATCCAAAGATAACAAAAAAGATGGATAAGTTCTTGAAAAAGGTCTTTAAGATGTTTCCACAAAAGTATCTTAACATGATGAGTAATGTGACATCTTCAAGTGACCAAATCAATGTGCAAGAACAACAAAGCGGGGAGTTGTTAAGTTTTTCCCTGCATCCAAATGAAGAAAATGCACAATAAGCAACTCAACCTACATTGATGAGTAAACGTGCTTCAAAGGAATTGACAGTGACTATTCCTCAAAAGTCACCATTTGAGACAATAAATAATCCACTATTCAACACAACACCTGTAACGCAAGATCAAATGAAGAGCACGCAAGTATTCATAGCTATCCCTCAACAAGAAATGGTTCCTTACCTACATAAAGTGGGATCAAAATCTAAGATGCAGGAAATCTTCACAACTGGAATGCCTAATGTCACCAATGTCCAAAATAATTCCACAATGCAACAAAGTTCTTATGTCCCGTTAAGTTCAATATCTTTTCCGAATACTATTGCGACAAATCCTTCGATAATGGCGACACAAAGAGCTACAGATAGTGGTTTGCACCAACAACAATTGAGTAATATACAAAAGGTACAATCGAATGTGCAAACAAGTAATGTGCAACAACAACAATTTCGCATTCGACAACAAATTGCAGCACCTTCGGCACCATTACAAGTTAATGCAAACTTGCAACCATCACAATGGATTGGACAAACAACACAGAAAGTTAATGCAAGTGCTATACCCCATCCTAAGGAGAAGCAACAAAAATCATCTAAACAAAGTTTTTTACAAATGATGGGATATACACCATGACAACAATTGGCACAAAGTCAACAAATTCCAATCCATCAGCCTCAACACCAACATGTGCCACAATATGTGCCAAGGCAAACAAGCTATCCTACTTTACAACCGCAATTGGTGCCTGTGCAATATCAACAACCTACTCAATTGCAATATCAACCTAGGCTCCAAGAAGCAGAACAACAAGGTCAATATCAAGGCATAGCACAACCGCAGCAACAAGCGATGTACCAGGAACTTTATATGCCCGAAACACCAAAAACGACCATTTCAGAGTATCAACAACCGATCGGAAATGCGATGTATCGACAAAGAATACCAACTGGGATTAATGATGGACCTCTAAATTCTGATACAATTGCGCAACAACTTGAGAAGTTGCAACGAAAAGTGGATGCATTAGAAACTAAAGGAACAAAGAAGTTGTATACAGATCAAGATTTGTGTCCTAATCCATTTGACAAGATTGTACACATGCCTCCATTCCCTAAGCATTTTGAGGCACCTAATTTTGAGAAATATAAAGGGAATGGCAATCCAAAAGATCACATTCGAGCATTTTTCACGACATGTACTGAGGTAAGCTATGAAGAGACGTATTTAATGCACTTATTTGCACGAAGTCTCACAGGACAAGCTATGGATTGGTATTCACATCTGCCAGGAAATATAAAGACTTGGTCTGAATTGGCTCAAAAGTTTTTATCTCATTTTGCGTTCAACATCGACAGTGATGTGACCATGTCAGATTTATGCAACACCAAGCAAAAGCAAGGTGAATCATTAGTGACTTTCTTGCAATGATGGTGAAGCTTGTATAGTCGTTCTTCTCTCGATATACCTGAAGAACAACAAGTGAATCTGTTTATCCAAAATTTGGTCCCAGAAATGATGTATGAGCTAAAATTGAAAAGTCCCAATACTATAGAGAAACTCATTAAGAAGGGAATGAGCATTGAAACGGCTCTGGTAGCTAAAGGAATTATCAAGCTCAATAAAGACAATGACAACACCAATTATTCGGGGGATAGAAACAGATTTTGGTATAAGAACAAGAATGTCACTAATGATGGAGTTGTTGATGCAAGAGTGGTGAATGCAAATCAACCCCCATTCACGATCAAGAAATTGAGTGTTCCTAATATGTCAACTATGGAACAAAATCAAGCACCAATGAGCAATGTTACTCAACAGCCGCAATATCAACAACATGCTCAACAACAGCATACTCAACAACAAGGCCAACAACAAAACCAGCAGCGCAAACCCTTCCGATCACGGGATGGGCCTCCTCGACAATTTACGCCATTGGGAGAGCCTATTGAATCGGTAATGAGACAATTGATACAAGCAAAATTTATTAAGCTACCAGATATCAAGGCAGAACCAGTGGTAAAACCGCATTGGTGGAATGATAATGCGTACTTTGAATATCATCGGTCCAAAGGACACAAAACTGCATCCTGTTTTCAATTGAAACACATAATTCAAGATTTATTAGAGCAAGGAGTAATTGAGGTAGATCCACCCCATCCGACCTCTAACACTGATCATACTATTTTCAAAACTCCTTTGCTTGATCATGACAAGGGTAAAGCGTCTACTTCCAACTCTGCCCAAACGGCCAATTATGCAAGTTCTGGTTATAATAATGTCATTAATTGTTTTCACGCATCAACTGAGTATGTTTCTACCCTGAGAATAAAGGGACAAGATCCTTCTTGTGCAGTCACCACTCGTCAATCCAAGATAGTCCTGAAAGGAGCTCCTGCAGCTCCTCCCAGGCCAACTCCTACAAGTCAGTATAATCTTTTGGATCACCTAGGAAAGACACCTGCACAAATATCAATCCTTGAGTTATTGAAAATGTCTCCCATGCATTGTGCAGTCCTGGATAAAGCTTTAATTGAGTCCACTATTCCGACAGATATTGATGTTGACCAGTTTCAAGCCCGGATTGGACATTTAGCCGTTTCCCAAAATGTTGCATTTTCTGACAATGATATCTCACCTGATAAGCTCCCTCACAATGATCCTTTACACCTTGAAGTCTTTGTTCATAACTGCAAAATCTGATGAGTCTTGATAGATGGCGGAGCAGGTCTTAATATTTGTACCTTGAGAGTGGTCATTGGCCTGGGATATACAGAGAATGACATTGATGCTTCTAAAAGAATAAAAATTAAAGCCTATGATGATGCTGAGCGCCCATCCAAAGGAATGATTACATTGCCTATCAGAGTTGGTCCAGTGACAGAAAACACTTTCCTGCAAGTCCTAGACCTTGATCTCCCTTATAATATGATCCTTGGCCATCCATGGATTCATGCAATGAAAGCGGTTCCATCCACCTATCATCAATGTTTAAAATATCCTTATAATGGAACTGAGATAACCATTCTGGGAGATCCTAATCCATTCCAATTTTGTGCTATGCTAAAGGATACCCCTCAGCAGCAAGTCCCAGTCAACAGAGAGGCCAAATCACATAGCTATGTGGATCCTAATCAATTGTTAGATGCTGTCAAAGGAAAATTGAAGATACAAGACCAAGGATGTGGAGAATATTCAATGGATCAGACATTCCTCATCGAGAATTTGCCAATATCTCCAAAATCATATGGCAAGCCACATTTATTGCGAAAGGAGCCTAAGGTCATTATTCAATATCAGCCTCCTACTACATTTACAAGATGGGTTGAACTTGACAAAGAAACTGTAGATGATGATGTCATAGATTGGCTTTATAAAGATCCAACTGAGACCCCACCTGTCAGATTGCCAGTGGAACGATATGGCAAAGGATTTACTATGCTGCAAAAGAAAGGATATGATGGTTGCAGTGGCTTAGGCCTAAATAACAATGGAAGGCTAGAACCTGTCATACCCAAGCAGTGACCTCCAACTTTAGGGTTAGGTTTTGTACCGTTATGAATTGGATCCACATCTACCAAAGTACCCACGTATAGAAAAGGGCGTGATTCTGATGATGAAATAACACCTGAGGATACCCGACCCAAGACTGATTCTAATGAATGGGAGTGGAGTTCTTTTTCTTCTAGCTCATATGCCCTCGACAATATTTTCATTGACCCTGATAATTTGCTGATGGAAGACAAACATGAAATAACTCCTCTTCCTAAAACCTGTCCTCATGCTTGGATAGAGACATTTTTGGATCCAAGCTCCGAATCTGATACAAGCAGTTCGGATAGTGACACTACAGATGTTCATATCCTTACCATATCAGCCCTCTCTCTCTCCTTACAACTGATGATGACATGCCCCTCATCTACCCCCAGCTTATCCAACATGACCAACAAGAACCGCTCACATTGGACTGTTTTCAAAATGACGAAGCAATTGTAGAATTCCTTGGACTACGGGAAGGAATACCACAAGATGATCATAAGGCAGGATTTTCTATTGACCTGGATTCCACGGCATATTTTGGGGATTCAACTCCCTCTTCCAGTCATCAAAATGAAAAAAGAAAAGAAATAGTAAAAAATCAAAAGAATAGATCTTTGGGTGAAAACTGTAAGGCACTCTCTGATCATAAAAAAGTCAAAATAAAAGATGTACTTGCGGGTGAAAACCTCTCTGAGGCGCCCAAAGGTGGAAGAGTGGACATACCCCTATCAAGTCAGGACAAATCAACATTACTTGTGGAAATGATCGAGGAAATCAATTTGGGTACACCTGACAACCCTAAGGTCATTCATTTTGCTGCTTCCTTATCACAACAGGAAAAAATAGATTTTGTCAATTTCTTTCTTGAGAAGAAGATCAGCTTTGCATGGTCCTATGCAGATATGCCTGGCCTTGATCTAGAATTGGTTCTTCATCATTTGCCACTAAAACCTGATGCTAAGCCTGTCAAGCAGAAACTTAGAAAGATGCATCCTCAGGTGGCTCTTTTGGTCAAAGTGGAACTAAAAAAATTGCTAGATGTGGGCTTCATCAGACCCCTTGATTATGCAGACTGGATTTCAAATTTAGTACCAGTTAGCAAAGTAACTGGGGGCATCAGAATCTGCATAGATTTTAGGGATCTCAATAAAGCATGCCCTAAAGATGATTTTCCATTGCCAAACATAGACATCATAGTGGACATGACGGCTGGATATGAGATGCTTTCATTAATGGATGGTTTCTCCGGCTATAACCAAATTCGCATTGCTCCTGAAGATCAGCATAAGACAGCATTCACCTGTGCTTGGGGTACCTACTGTTGGAATGTGATGCTCTTCGGTCTTAAAAATGCAGGCGCAACATATCAAAGAGCAATGACGACAATTTTTCATGATTTCATGCACACTTTGATGGAGGACTATGTTGATGACTTGTTATGCAAATCTGTCACCAGAGATAGTCATCTGGCCATCCTGGGCCTGATCTTTGACCGAATGGAGACCTACAAACTCAGGCTCAATCCAAAGAAGTGTGTATTTGGTGTCACAGCTGGAAAGTTACTAGGATACATTGTTTCTCACCGAGGCATTGAGGTTGACCCTGCCAAAGTCAAAGCAATAATGGATATGCCTCCACCTTCAAATCTCTGGCAATTAAGAAGTCTGCAAGGAAAGCTCCAGTCAATCCGTCGCTTCATAGCTCAGTTGGCCGACAAATGTCATCCATTCCAGCATCTATTGCATAAAGGTGTCTTTCAAATGGACTAAGCAATGTCAAGCAGCTTTTCAAGCTCTTAAAGAATATTTGTTGTCGCCACCTATTCTAATGCCTCTGATAGATGGAAAGCCATTTTTATTATATATTTCTGCCACTGAAATGACGTTAGGAGTTCTCTTGGCCCAACAAGATGAGAACAGCAAAGAGCGCGCTATTTACTATATCAGTTGGACACTGGTAGGTTATGAGCTAAATTATTCAACTATTGAAAGGGCATGCTTAGCAGTGGTATTTGCAACGCAGAAACTCTGACATTATATGCTGAGCCACCGAGCAGCTTTGACGGGTCGCCTAGCAAAATGGGTCATGATTCTCAGTGAATTTGACATTGAGTATATGGAGCGAAAGGCCATAAAAGGACAAGTCATAGCAGATCAACTTGCAGAGGCTCCTATTTCTGATGATCATCCCATGTTGACCGATTTTCCAGATGAATCAGTCTTTGCTTTCACATCTTCTAATGAATGGAAGTTATACTTTGATGGGTCCCATACCAAGTTCGGGTCCGGAGCTAGCATCTTGTTTGTCACCCCTCAAGGTGACGCTATTCCAAAGTCTTACAGAATAACTTTCCACTGTACCAATAACATTGCAGAGTATGAAGCACTAGTCACAAGACTCCGAGTAGCAGTCCACTGGAACATCAAGCATTTGCAAGTCTATGGAGATTCTCAATTAGTCATCTGACAAGTGAATGATGACTACAAAACAAAAGATGAAAAGCTTATTCCCTATAAGCATATGGTAGATTTCTTCAAGACCAAATTCACGGCTATCCATTTCAATCAAGTTCCCAGAATGCAAAACAAGTCGGCAGATGTGATGGCTACGATTGCTTCCATGTTGAATATGCCAAACAATATGGACAAATGTGAATTTTTAGTTGAACAATTGTTGGTTCCTTCTTTTGACATTCCGACAGCAGATGTGATGTGCGTTCTTGTTGGTCCTAACTCCCCATGGTACAATGACGTATATCAATATTTAAAATCCCAAACCTTACCATCCAATCTTTTCGCTAACCAACGCCAAGCCTTTATTCGACAGACAACCAAATATGTCATCATTGCCGACACCCTTTACCACCGTTCCTTTGACCATACCCTCCTCAGGTGTTTGGATTCTGATGAAGCACAAACGGCTTTACACGAGGTTCATGATGGTATATGTGGGGGCCATTTCAATGGTCTAAGCTTAGCCAAAAAGTTGATTCGTGCTGGGTATTATTGGCCCACTCTGGAAAAAGATGTTCATGATTTTGTTAAGAAGTGCTACAAATGCCAGATTCATGGAAACTACATTCATGCACCAGCCCAAGAGCTTCATTCTGTCATATCTCCATGGCCTTTTTCTCAATGGGGATTGGATCTTATTGGCAAGATTCACCCAACATCTGCAAATGGACACAAGTTCATCATTACAGCTATAGAGTATTTTACAAAATGGATTGAGGCTATCCCCATGACCTATATCACGGGTGTCCAAATTTCAAAATTCTTGCTGAATTATGTCATATGCCAATATGGAGTTCCCCTTGCCATAGTCACAAATAATGGTTGTCCCTTCAAGAATAAAGATGTCAAAGAACTTTGTGAAAAATTTCATATCCAACACCGTTTCTCCAGTCCATACTATCCACAGGGGAATGGTCAAGCCGAGGCATCAAATAAAACCATTATCAAGATCCTGAAAAAGGTTGTCAATGATGTTGGTCGAGATTGGCATGTTCAGTTGAATCCAGCACTATGGGCCTATCGCACTTCTATCCGCACACCTACTGGCGCAACACCTTATTCCTTGGTGTATGGTGCGGAAGCTATTTTACCTTTGGAGGTGGAGATTCCTTCCTTGCGTGTTTCCTTGCAACATCTAATTGATGACGAGACACACAGAGTCTCTAGGCTGCATCAGCTTGAGATGTTAGATGAGAAACGTCAGACAACTCTCACACATTTGCAAGCATATCAAAACTGTCTCCATCGCTCTTATAATAAGAAGGTCAAAGGGCAACACTTCGAAGTGGGAGACCTGGTTTTAAAGGCAAACCCTAAGAATGCCCAGTCTACTGACATCATCAAAGGTAAATTTGAACCTAATTGGGTTGGTCCTTTCATAGTAACTGCAACATATGGCTCGGGGGCATATCAGCTTGCTACCCCAGAAGGTGAACCTCTGTCCGATCCTATAAACAACATGCATCTTCGCAAGTACTGGACATAATTTTCTATCAGTACTTCTTCAAATATGATCCTGAAAAAAATGAAAAAATACAAGAAAAAGAAAAAAAATTAAAAAAAAAATTAAAAAGATGAAAAAATACAAAAAAATGAAAAAATTCAATAAAAAAAAATACAAAAAAAGAAAAAGAGCAAAAGAGCAAAGAAAAATGATTCGCCCTCTAGTGAAAACCTGGCAAACAGGCGCTTGGGGCAAGTACCTTGGTGAAAACCTGGCAAATAGGCACCATGTCTAAAATGAGATCATTGCTCCGTCATTTATCATGACCTCTAAGCTATGCTTTTTCTCGGCCGGTTTCTCACATCTATCTTTGTCTTGACCCAATGTCCTATTCTAGGTCTGTTATTGGTCAACATCATCGACTTGCATACCCTGGTTCCTTGTCCATATGTTTTGGTCCCGGTCTATGTATGTCTTTCAGATGTGCATTGGGTGTGTTCCCTTGTCATGATCGATCACTGGAAACTTAAACATTTAAAATGTCCTGAAATAATCATAAAAAAAATTGAAAAATGTCCTGAAAAAAATCCAAAAAAAAAAATCAAATAATGTCTTGAAAAAATCTCTAAAAATCAAATAATGTCCTGAAAAAAAAAAATCCCTAAAAAGTCATAAAAAGTCCTGAAAAAAATGAACACAAAAAAACATTACAAAACATTCAAAATCCAAAAACAATTTCTTTGGCATTTTGCATTTTGTCAATAAATATCCCTTTTGTGCATAGACAAATCATTGCGCATACATCCAACGACACGCAATCCAACATTGTGCTTTAATGCAATCATGCGTTAACAGATGAACTTTTCAATCAAACCAGGCATTCAAACTGATCAACATTGTCTTATCAATCGAATGTTACCATCAAAATTATTCGTCCTTGGCACACTATCATGAGTCTTATACAGGGTGTGGTATACTCGAAACCAGATTGTGTCCTATCTTAGACGGGGTACCACATTCCCTGAAACCAGACAACATGATCGTCCTATCCGCACTTTCAAATTTTGACAATGAAGAATCAAGATTTTTGTTTGATTTGTTGGAATTTGTACATCTTATCTTTTTATTGATTTATCTTTGGCTTCGATCATGTTCTTATGTTGCTCGATGATGTCACTGAGTGATTTAGAGTGACCGGGATGGATCTTGGTCCTTTTCTTTTTGATTGTGATTGTTGTTTGTCTATGATGTGTCTGTCTTTTGCAAAAAGGGTTGCATTTCAGCTCTGGCCTTCAATGCCATGATGCTACGCATCCATTTTGCTACATAAAAATAAAGGTTCTCACCTACAAAGTGCATTACTGAAAGCAAGTTTTTTTCTTTGTCTCTAACTGTCCTCTGTCTCATTTTTCTTCTTACTAACATTTCTTCCGTCAGTTTGGATAGTCAGTTCGGTCTAGTGCTCCGATTTCCCCGCACACATATGCTACATCCATTTCGTTAGTACATTTGCATTACATTAAGCATCATATCAAGCATTTTATCCATTTCATATTATCAATGCATCAAAAACACATAAACAAAAATACATCCATACATATTCCATAATGATACATCAACAATGCATAAGTCATCCATACATGGAAAATCACATAAGTCATTTGCATCTCATCATATCGATGCATATCATATCATCTATTACAATAATATCAGAGTACAAAATCGAACTGTCTGTCCTAAGTATGGCCCGCAGGCTGACTACAAAATGTCAAACTACATAATCTCCACTGTCTATCTAAGGAGCACGTGCCTCTATCACTGGGTGCTCCCTCTGTCCTCCTCATCCTTGCAAGGTCTTGTGGATGATGTCCCTCCTGGTCCTGGCTGTGGTGGTCTCATAGGTCCACTCACCCCCATGCTGCTCAATGACCTCCGAGAGCATACCCTGCTCTTTGTCCTCGATCGTGCCCGATATGAAGGTGCTCTCTGCTCTGGTGGAACTGCACTCTCGTATAGTGTCCTCCAATGGCGTATCTCCTCTCCGGTCTCTACCAACATTTGTCCTAGCTCCCGTACACTGGCATCCCGAATCGACCCAATATACTCAGTGACTCTCTGTTCCTCTCACTGTGCTTGAGCAATCACTGCATCTCGAGCTGCTGTGAGTCTGGATATCTCTACTCTGAATTGATCCTGCTATCTCTCTAAAGTCGCAATGTGATC
Organism: Cryptomeria japonica; assembly: GCF_030272615.1. Lineage (NCBI taxonomy): Eukaryota > Viridiplantae > Streptophyta > Pinopsida > Cupressales > Cupressaceae > Cryptomeria > Cryptomeria japonica. Next base: position 358,177,109 of record NC_081412.1, on the reverse strand, counting down.
CTGCTGACTCGCTATGATAGCCCTGCACATCTCCATCTCCTCTATCCTAGCTGTCTCCAGCTCTATGGGTATATCCTGCAATGCCTCATGCTCGCCTGAATCTGGCTCATCCTCGTCATCCCCACCATCCTCGTCTTTGTCCTCATCATCCCCATCATCCTCATCCTCGTCTCCATCCTCATCATCCCCCTCATCCTCATCCCCGCCCTCATCCTCCTCCTCATCCTCATCATCTCCCTCCTCTCCTGTGAGTGGGAAGTCCTCCTGTCTCCTTGGCACTGGAATATCCAGATCTATCAATGGCATTGGCCGTCATCGTGCAAACCATCTATCATACTCATCTTTCATCCCAGCGTCCACCACATCTGATCTCCAATCCCACTGTCTCTGCTGTAGCTGTGAGAAGTCCGCATATGCTGTGTGTGGCTGAATCATACTCCACCACTGACTCGTCTCTCTGTGAGATCGGGCAAAGTGTGCAGTCCTCCTGGGTACATCCTGCCTCTCTCCAAACTGTCGTCTGACTCTCTCTGGCAGGTACAATTCAATCACTCTTTGGTGATTCACTGGTCGCCCAATCAAGTACCTCTCCTATCTACAATATGGTAACTCCTCACTGTCATCTGTCCATCCCGGGAAATCACAATATGGCCTCCATATGAACTCTCTCAGTTGGTCTAGCTCATGTCGCCAGTACAATATGTATCCAAAAGGACCCTGTCTCAGTGCTCCCCCATAGTAGTACACATATGGTCAGTGTGGTACTACCTATCTATCTGTGATCGGTCGACATATGGCTATGTGCTCAAATGCCCATACCTGTAGCAATGTGACTCCACAACTCAAAGTCTGCACTCCCTGATATGCTATCTGATGCAGCTGAAAATAGAGCATAGCCAATACACAAGGTCCCCATGCATAGACCGTCCCCTCTGTCACCATCCGCTCTAGCACTCTTCCCCATCCAATAGGGAATCCATGTCCTCGTCTGTCTCCTGCTAGTAGACATGCTATCACCATGGCTATCACCACATATCGTTGATCATACTCCGATGCCATAGTCTCCCAGCCAATCTCTCTCTCCACGATATCCAGATCATCTGTGTCGCACTCAAATAGTCTGCACAATGCATCTCTCCCTATCACTGGGTCATACTCTATCATCTCTCCATGAATCAGAATGTGGAGGATACGCCATACATCCTCCAGTGTCACTGTCGCCAGATGGAATGAGGAGGTCTCTGAATGCCATCGCTCTGCCAATGCGGTAAGCAGTCCTGTGTTTGCCCTAATCTTGAGCATGAATGTGACATAGTATATCCCAAGTCCTGCTAAGGTATCTCTCTCTGTGCTCCTGAGTCTATGTCATAGCATGAAGCAATCTAGTCGGTTCTCTCGCATGATAAACGGATACTGTCGACTCTGCATCACAATTGGGGCATATTTTTGTCAGTTTTAGGGTTTGCTCCTACGGGTTGCATTTCCTCATTTTCATGCCTAATCAGGGTGTTTTTCATCTAATCTGACCTATCCTACCCTTGTCCCCTTTTTCCAGATCATTTGCATGTCATTTTGACCAAAATTAGGGTTTGCATTGCACAATTGCGCCTGTGTTAGGTAACCTATGCCTGTGTCAGGTAACCTATGCTTGTGTCTCCCTACACAAGTGCAAAAGACCCCACACAGGTGTAGGATACGCCCTACACAAGCGCAGGAGTCCTCTTTTGCATCCCTTGTGGGCCCTGCAATGTCCCGTAAGCACTCAAAATTCATCAAATTGAAAACATGGGTATTTGAGATCCATACCACTGCTCCTGCATCATCTGGTCGTCTGAATGTGTATACACATTCCCCAAGGCGATCCGCCATTGGAATGTTCGCCATCTCTCTCCAAGTGTCCTTGTCCAGAACAACAAATTCTCCTCCTTGGCTAGTGCAAATGAGCAATTTTCCTTCTCTTGGTCTCATTTATAGATCTTTTTCAGTGCATAGATGGACGTGCACCCTCTCCATCTTATGTTGGTTGTGGTCTTTTGCATCTTCAATTGCTTGTCCTTCATGCATCCGATCTTCGATTGTCAGTTCGTTTGATCCTATCATTTTTATCGATCAATTTGCTTCTTTTCTGCATGTTTCCAGCCAATTCCTCGAGGGGGCATGCATATGTCATTATCATTGTCTGGGGCATTTTCATTATTGTTCTTTGAAACAACGCTTAAAATCGCATTGTCTCAAAGAGGGGCAAAATGTAGACACCTAAAAAAGGTCAACGCTTGCGGAGTCATACTTTAACATTTGCGCATTGCCTCATTTTAGGTTTTTGCGTCGCATTAACATTTCTCCTATGATTTTTACTTGGTTTTTATCATTTGTGAACATCGAGTCATTCTTCTACATTCTTCAATTATGTCACTCTCGAATTTGGTCTTGTCAACAACAATATCCAGTCATGATTTTAATCGATCTTATCCTATCGCATCAATGTGCGTGCTCATTTGTCATTATTCTGGACATCGTCAATCCTAATTAGGGTTTTGTCCTCCTATCAATCTGGCGATTGATTTGTCATCAATCGTTGTCCTCTTATCAATCTTGTCATTTTTGTGATCGATTTGTCATCAGTCGTGGTCATTTTCAATCCTGTCATTTTGCAATCTATTTTGTCATCAATCCTTGTCTTTTTTGTCAATCTTGTCATTTAACGATCAATTTGACATCGATCATCGTCCTTCTCAATCGTGTCAATTTGGATCAATTTGTCATTGTTCCTCGTCAATTGGCGCATTTTCTCAATCAAATCATTTATCACATTGGTCATTTATCAATCCAAAATCAAATCATGATCGAGTCAATTATCTTTCATCAAGACCTAATTCATCTTCCAGGGTTTCGTGATTTAATCATTTAACCTGGTTTGTCATTTCCTCCTTTAGGATTAATAAATTATTTATTTATCCTAAGTTTTCTCATTACAATTAAATGTTCATTTAATTGGCTAATTATTCCTCTTTGTGAATTAATTAATAAATGATAAATTATTAATTAATTTACCTAATTTCTAATTTTCATCAATTTCTTAATTCCTAAATTCTTAATTCTCTAATTTTCCAATTTTCTAATTCCTAATTTCAATTTCCTCCTATTTCTCTCCTAAATTCATGGAAATGACATGTCAATTTGTCATAAATTTGTCATAATTGACAATCAATCAATTTTGACATAGAAGTTGTCATAATTTGTCATAAATTATCAATCAACAAATTTTGCATAGAAAGTGCATAATTTGTCATAATTTGTCATAATTGACATAATTGATTTGCAATTTCCATTTGAATTGAATCATGCTAATCTTGTCATCTCTCCAATTCTTCTCTAAATTGGATGATCTTCATCAATCAAGGCTGATTGGTAATCAGACTATCGAATTTACGCTTCTAGTACTCTTGATCAAAAATCTTGTCTACTTGCTTTCAATTTTATGTATGCATTTGTAGGTGAGATCCACAACAAATCTATTTGAAGAGGAAAGAAGAACAATGGAGCCGCATGAAGGAGCATTCAAATCACATCTCTGGTTTGCTTAAATTTTACTTTTGAATGCTTTTGTTTCATGTCTCTATTGAGTGTTGTTTAGGATAGATCATTGCAGTTTTGCTTTCATGATTGAGCTATTGATTAATGTTTATCTTGTTTGTGATGATTTCCTATTTCCTAACGTACACCAGTATGTTAGAAGTATACTCAGATGTAGACATCATTTGGGAATAGAATTCTTCCATTGAGTCCAACGTGCAGGTTTCAAGAGTAGCAAGAATAGCTTCTGCATTGGAGTAGGCTCTCTGAAGAATGTTGACCTATGAGGTGAGCTGACTCTTGAGCTCTCTTAGAGATCATAATCTCTTAGCCTTCTCATTATCATTCCTATTCATTCTATCATGTAAATCATCTACAAACCAGTTAAAGGCATGAATGGAGTCCTGGAGTGGGACATATGCCTTGCATAACCTTTCCATTTCCTGCTTAGTTTCAACTTGACTCTTAGAAATTTCAAAGTAAAAGAAAGTATCATTGGAGGTAGAGGCAAGATACTTCCCTCCAGATTCAATAGATTTCTTCAATAGACTTCCATTATGAGATAAAGCCATTTTGCCACTTAAAATGTTCTTAGTTAGTTTCTCTCCATATTTTTTCTTGTGGCTCTTCTCAACAAACATTTGAGAAACATCTTCAAGTGATTTGATTTGATTAGATGCTTCTGCAACTAACTGACCAAGTTTGTTGATGGGTGTAGGAAGATGTGCAATAGTTGTTTCTGATAGTAAACTAGACAAAATTTCTATTGCATTCTGGATTGTCTCTGCTTCAATCCTTTTCTCTTTCAATCTCTTCTTGTGTGCTCAAGATTTCATAACATTAGCAATCTTCATCATTTCTGATGCACTCAAAGTGTTCATGTCAATGGGTCTTGAGATACTTAAAGAATCATCATCATCATCATCTTCAAGTAGCTTATGCTTCGACGGTTTAGGGGGTACACTCTTAATGATATCTCTTTATGTGTTCTTCTCTATTGTATCTTCAGTTAATTGAGTGGCAACATCCTCAGTAAACTCCTTTTGAGTAGTTTCAATGACCGATGGAGATTGGGGTTTCTCCAGTTGTTCTATTGCCGGTTCATTGTCAACTGTTAGTTGAATACCTAGTTGTTCTACCAATGTAACCTGTACTTAAGTAATTGTAGGAGGATCCATATCTAGTGCAATAATCTTTCCAGATAGATCTACTATGTCTTGAACATCTTCATCAACAAGAATAATGGAATCATCCTTCTTCTTGATTGGATAGACTACGTCATCTTGAACAATTTCCTCTTCATCCATTTCTGATCAAGGAACATCATCTGTAGTATCATCCTTATTGCTAGAGTGGATGAATTCTTCCCTCTTTTTGATTACACAAGCTAGCTGATGTGTCTCAAACTCAACAATTGACCTTTTTGCATTAAGAAGCTTCAATATTCTCACTTTAAAATCAAAATACACTTTGTATTGCTCAATTATAGCACTAATTCCATCCGATGATAAATTGGGAAAATACTGTACAAATATTTCATCAATAATCTTCTTTGCCAATTGAATTTCTTCCTCCCATTTATCTAACAGTATTATACAAAGAGATTAAAATATCTTTTTCCAAGTCATGTGGAAATCTATTGTAATGACCCAAATAATTAATTACCTGTTGGATTAATTGCTTTTGCTCATCTTCAGTGAAAGAATCAAAATATTATTTGACATTATCAAACCTATTTCTTCCTAATGTCTTCATTGTCCTCTCAAAAACTATGTCAGGTTTGTAGGTAGCAATATCTATAGGTGTAGTTGCCTTCAGCACTACCTTTACCTTCTTGGGTGTTCTGCCGGTTGCTTTTTCCTTCTTTGGTTCTTCTTTAGAATTTGTACCCTCATACTCTGGTTGCAAAATCAATTTCCGATTTCTCTTCTTTGGTGCATTCTCCTTCTTTACATATACTTTAGGTGCTAGTTCCTTCTTGGTTAGGACACTTTGAGTCACCCTTGTGGTCTTTTTCATAGGATATTTTTCATCAAACTTCTTTTTCTTTCTTTTCACTTTAGCTATAGTTGTAGTACCAATTTCAGTTGGTGCAACTTGGACTGCCACAATGTCCAATTTTGCCTTCTTTTAATATTTAGGTGATGCTAATAGGATATTAGCATAGCCGACCAGTAAATCATGATTCACCTTATAGCTCATATCTTCCATCTCTTCCTCTCTAGGTTCAATTGCTTGCATCAAGTAAAAGTCTGTGGTAACCGTGAATATTATGTCTTTTGCAAAGTGTTTTACCACATCTTCTGGTAACCTCATTCTCATGCTCATCTTTTTCTGAAATTCATTAAAATACTTGTTCATGGTAGCTGAAAAGTATTCTTCACAATCTTACTATTTTTCTTGATCTATGCATTGACCGGTTGTTCCTTGGACCATTCAATATCTCCAATACCCAGTAGGAAGTTCTGAAAATAGAAAAATAACCTGACTAATAGTTGACCATATTTGAACTTTTGTGTATTGTCCTTCTTAATGGATTTCAGATTTTGAAATAATTGGTCTCTGATGGCTTCACAAATATCATAGTCTGCATTATCAACAATCATTCTATGTATTGTGTGAATTGTTGCAGATGGAACACTGTTAAGTCTACTGGAGTAGAATACCTGGTAGCCTATCACCATTGCTGCAAGTTTCATCACAACGTCTCTAGTATTGTTGATATAAAAAGCGCGCTTATTAGATGTAGAACCGGTTAACTTGAAGACAATATCCTTTAAAATTCTTCTTAACACAGGAATTTCACTGGTTGAGAAATAACCCATTACAGCCCTAATAGCTTCCTTGGCTATTGTATGGGTCCTTTCCAAATACATATTTTCTCTATGGACTCGACTCAAGATGATTCTTATGTGTTCTTCCTCAAAGTCTTCAAGAAAATATGTGGCACAATGAAACCCTTTTTTAAAACCCCCAACATATTTGGTTTCAATCTTTTCACTCTTATCACAGAGTGATTCCAGCTAAGTATAGATGTTTAGAGTTCCTAAATCTTCTATCTTGTAATCTATATAGCTGGACAAGTCACCTTTGACCACAACACCACTCGGGACTTGCGATAATGCATTATAAGACATAATTTCATCTGCCTTTAGGACTTCCTTAGGCTCAGCAATGAGCATCAACCTTTCTAAAGACTTAGAAGAAGATGACATTCTAGTTAAACAAGTTTCGAAGCAATTTATAAAGAAATACCTTGTATCTTGCATGCCGCTCCATTTCCCGGTTGAAATGTCCAAATGTACACCCGTTCACCTCTCTCCAACTTTCAATTCAACTTGTTTTCTCTAAACATGAAACAATTCCCCAATTGACAACAAGACAATTTTGTTCTACTCTGTAATTGCTTCAAATTTCTTTTTTGAAAGAGTTAGGGTAAAAATGATAAAGTAAAACTTGTTTTTATCCTCTTTACCAATTGTAATAAATGCTCGTACTTTAGGTTTAGAACCCTAATTTTTACCGCTTAAGTGAAATATCAATTGATAACACGTCAACAAAAAGTCACCAAAAATTTATAATTCAAAAATTCTTTCCCACTCATTTTACAAGGGGTCCGAAGATGTTTTACCGTTAAGCTCCCCTTAGCCATTATAGACAGGCTTAAGTCACTGGTGTTGGATTCTCTTCACTGGGTGAAGCAACAGTTTCTTCTCCAGGTGATCCATCACCTTTCTTTTTCCAAATCTGATTCATATCTTGTCTGGTTTCCTCAACATCAACTTTCTACTTGCCTTTCTAATCCTTGAAGGAGTTGACCGGTCTGTTATTTCTTGATCTACAAAACTTTGCTAAATGCCCTGTTTTGTTGCAGTGGTAACAGACCATACTAGATGATCTCTAGGGTCCTGCATTTCCTCTTCGTGTTCTTCTTCTACAATTCATAGCCAAATGACCAAAGTTATTACAAAAGGCGCAAACAACATTTGTTGTCTTTTCCATTTCGAATGGACTAAACCGGTTGCCATAGGATCTTTTCCAGTTTCGGTTTACCCAATTATCAAAATTCCTTATCCGATCACCATTTGGTCTAGGCTGCATGTGTGGTACAAGATTGTTTCATCTATATATACACTCAATATGTCTATGCCCTTACATTCCACATGTGTAGCAAGGACCTTCAAACTTTCTAGACACATACCTAGCATTAGTATTGTAATTTGCATTTATGTTAGGTTTGTTTCTACAAACATTTGCAGTATGACCAGGCTTGTGACAAACAAAGCAGATAGGTTTAAAAACCTTCTTACCAATAGTCTTATTGACTTTAGGAGTAGTTTTGTTCTTTGTACCAGAGGATTCACTTTTTTCAATTGTATGAAAACCAAGTCCAAAGATATCACCCTTCATTCTCTGTGATTGAATTTGTTCTTCCAGCATTGTAGAACTTTTGACGAACTTCTCCAATTTCTCATTGGCTTTAGTAATCTTTTTGACAAGATCTTCATTATGCTTAGATAGGTTCTCTTTCAGAGATGATGCCAACTCAAGGTCTAGCTTTAGGTTCTCCTTTTCTTCTATTTCAGCAATCAAGTCCTCATGCGTAGTATCTTTTTCCCATTTGATCTTTATGATCTCTTGATCTCTTACCTTGATAAGATCTTCAGCAACTCTTCTGGCTTCCAGTTCCTAACTCATGCAGATAGTGAGACCTTCTAGCTCTCTTCTTAGATTTAGTTTTTCACCATTCACCTTTTCAACGTTATCTACTAAAGCTTCAATATTGGCTTTCATCTAAAGAACTATTATCAGATATTTCTAGCAGTTTTTCAGATAGGTCTCTCCTTTTGACTTGAGAAACTTTTAGTTTTCCCCTAAGGGATTCAATTTCATTTCTTCTAGCTTCTAGCTCTCTAACCATCTCGAAGTAGCTCCTGTCCCTAATGGTAGTTTCAAGATTCCCTTTTAAGCGGTTAAGCTTCAAAGAAGTTAGGCTTTGATACCAATTGATGGACTTGAAAAGCACTGAGAGGGGGGTGAATCAGTGACACCAAAACAAACACAACTTCAAACACTAATCGATAAATGAACTTAACCAAGCATTTAAAGAAAATGCATGCTATCCAAAATGAAATAACAACATCCACATAAAGTAGAACATCCACCATAACACAAGTGTTTATACGTGGAAAACCCAAATAGGTAAAAACCACGGTGAGATGGAACTCACAATTTAACTATCTACAGTAATAGATAACTGACCGGTTAAGGTCTTACAAAGTGCTCTACTAGGAGCGAATCTTGTTAGAGATCCCAAGCTTGATTAGAATCTTATACCATGTTAAGAGTACTACCCTATTAGGAGTAACCTTGCTAGATGATTTGAGAATCCAAACTAATGGATCACCTTGTTAGAGGATTTGTACAATGAAGCTTGTTAGAGCTTACCTAGTTAGGGGATTTGATTCTATTGTAATGATTAGATAACAACAAGAATGGTTTGATCTATTCTGAGTAGCACAATACTTGCTTGATCAAATCATTCTAATTACATTCAACATTTCTCTTCATCTTAACACTTATCTCTCTTCAACAAAATCTTTTACTCTTTATGCATATCAGTATTCACATAATCTCCTCTTCTATATTATTTCTCTCCATTAAATGATTCACTAAGATGTGTTTAAATAGACATACAAATATTATGTCAGCCATAGGAATTCACAATACAATTTCCTAGGTGCAATGTATCTAGACAAGTAAACATAACTCATCACAAAAATGACTGCCAAGAAAATGGTGTTGGTAACTCATCACAAAATTAGATACCGGTTAGAATAGTCAATACTGGTTGGTACAAAACATGTGAATCGTTATCCTTGAATCTTCCACTTGATCTCCATCTTCATCTTCATCTTCATTTTGATGTCGGCTTAATGTAACTATAGGTTATCTCTTAAGCACATACCGGTTTACACAGAGTACCGGTTAGAGATAGACCTTAAACATATCAGTTAATAGTGTAAACCAATGAAGTTACACCGGTCGTCAATGTAATCATATGTGTGTGTGAGAGTGTTTCATCAATGACAACAAGTGATGCATAAATTACAATCATCATCAAGCCAACACATTCTAACTTTCCAGAGAGATCATCTACCTTCATATTAGCACTTTCAATAATCTTCTTAGTTTGTTTATTGTAACATTTATATGCCTTACTCCTAGTAGAGTAACCGAAAAAAATTCCCTTATCAGACTTTGCATCAAATTTCTCAATGTGAATATCTTTTTTAATAAAACATTGACTTCCAAAATTTTTGAAATAACTTACACAAGGAGTTTTTCCATATCATAGCTCATAGGGTATTTTTTGTTACCTCATTTTACTAGCACCTGGTTTGAAGTGTATATAGAAGTGCTGACTAATTCTCTCCAAAACATTCTAGGTACATTACCCTATAATAACATGGTTCTAGCAGCTTCAACTATTATTCTGTCCATCCTTTCTGCTATGCCATTTTGTTGTGGTGTCCTTGGAGCTGACATTTGTCTCTTGATACCCTGCTCATTACAATACTTAACAATTTCATCAAATGTGAATTCTCCTCCCCGGTCTGATCTTAAAAACTTCAAGTTCTTACCAGTTTCATTCTCAAACAAAACTTTAAAGGATTTAAATTTAGGAAATCCTTCTGATTTCTCCTTCGAAAATGTCACCCATATCATTTTTGAATAGTCATCGGTGAAAATCATGAAATACCTATCACCATAATAACTCTTTGTTCTCATAGGGACACATAGATCAGTATGTACCAAATCTAAAATATTCTCAGAAGTACAATTCTTTCTCTTGAAAGAAATAGAGGCCATCTTACCAATTTGACAATCTTTGCATATCACATTATTCGGTTTAACAAATTGGGGCAATCCTCTTACAACACTTGACTTGCTTATCTTAACCAAATTATCAAAATTAACATGCCAACATCTTTTATGCCACAACCAATTATCTTCCATTCTTGGAACCAGACAATTATTAACATTACTATTCAAATGGAATAAGTTACCTCTAGTTTGCTTCCCAGTAGAAATCGGTTCACCATTACCTCCAAGAATTCTGCAAAGTTCACTTTTAAACTCAAGCAAATAACCTTTATCATTGAGCTAACAAATACTTAAAAGATTATGTTGTAGACCATCAACCCAAAACACATCATCAACATTACTCTTCCCATTTAGAGAAATTTAACCTTTACCTTTAACCATGCGGGGAGTTATTTCCAAATCTAACAACACCACCATCAAATTCATCAAGGGTTATGAACTTACTTTTGTGTCTAGTCATGTGGTGTGAGTAGCCACTATCTATAATCCTTTCATCACTATTCTCCATATGAGATACCAGTGCCTTTTCATTTGTCAGTTCCTCCTTCAAGGATACAAACACAATTTCCTCATTGTCATCTTCATCTTTATATTCCTCATCGGTCACACCTTCATCTATTGCAACATAACATTGCTTTTTTCCCTTTACTTTATATTTTCTAGATTTCTCTTTCTGGTCACCATTAGGAGAATAGGAAGCAATATGACCAATTTTACTACAAGAAATACACTTTAAAGGTAGCTTTCCTTTATACTTATTGGTGCCTCTTGGAAATCTTTTTGCTAACAGTGCCTTAAGTTCCATCACCTGATCTTCATTGTCTTCATTTCCCAGGTTACTTCCATGACTTGACCTACACTCATGATTTTGACATATATATTTTCCTTTTCTAGTAGATGAACCAGTAACAGAAGCTTTAAAGGCAGATTCAATAGATTTTGTTACCGTATTGTCAAAACTATTTAACTCAAAAGTTGTAAGCTTACCAATCAATGAATCAACAATTACCTTATCCTTTGAAATATATCCAAGTTCTTGGATTGTAGATACTCATATAGCATACTGAGGTTGAAGATTTCTAATCATTTTATTTACTATTGCGTCATCATCCATTTTAACTCCAACACTCTTTATGCCATCAAAAACTTCTTTGATTCTCTTACCGTAATGTGTAATATTTTCTCCTTCAAGCATTATCATATCATCAAAATTTCCTCTCAAGCTTTCCTCTTTGGCGCTTTGTACATGCTCATCTCCTCCATAGATTATATCTAACTTTTCCCAAACCTCACTTGCAATTTCCAATCCTTAAACATTAATATATTCTGAATTAGATAAAGTACTAACAATAGCTTCTAAGGCTTGCATGTTCTCTTGCTTCTCTTTGAGTTTATCCAGTGTTAAGGGAGTAGTAGTAAGAGCAACATATTTTGTTTCAACTTGCTTCCAATATTGTACATGTTATCACTGTTTAAGAAATGGGTTTTCTTTTCCCATGATTGGCCAAGCTTTGAAATTTTTTGGGTCAGGTATGCTATTAATTGCTTCAAATCTGTTCTAGGTCTTTAAGGGTTAAGGGTTTAGTTTTTAATTGCTCAAATGTCTGATAAAAAACCCTCTGGCTTCTATTTCTGCATTACTTTATTCACTTAAGTAATGGGTCTCTAAGTTGTGTAAAGTGTCCTCCCCTTGTTACTTGCCTAGACAGTCTCTAATTAATTGAAAAAATTTATGCCCATCGCTTATGCCTTTTCCTAAATGTTGTCAGGTCCTGTAAGTGTTATGCAACTCTCAGATTAATCTACACCTTTTACTGTTTCATTAGGTGAAGTTGTGGGTGAGTTAAGCTATGTGAAATAGCGAAAAGCAAAAGCAGGCTTGACTGTGTGTATTGGCGGCCAGCTTAATGAGACCCCATCTCATTTTGAATCCAACGGCTCACGTTGATTCACAGCCGAAATAAGCAAGTTACCTTTCGCAAAATGGTAAAAAGGTTTGGTGGGACCTAGTGGTGAATACTTTTCCACGGCTAAAAGGTGATCAAGTTTAAAAGAAATTGACGGCTCTCATTTTTTCACGGCCGAGAGATGCTCACAATTTATTCTTCACGAAATAGCGAAAGGGTTTTGGGCCCGGGCAAAAGAGGTTCCTAAAAGGAATAACAGATGCAAAGGTCCCCGAGATCTAACGACCAGTGTAGCTTCATGGGAGGAAGGTGCTCAAAAGATAGCTTTCATGAAATGGCGAAATGACATGGCATTCCAAGAAGGGAGTCTAGCTGGTTGAGATAGCAAGTAAGAAGTTGACACGTCAGTCCAGGAATGACCGAATTCTAGGTGGATAAAGTTGAGTCAGAAGACCCACGTCTGTCAATTTTAAGTAAGCTGTAAAGTATCATGCAAGTTCTTGAGATTTGACGGCTCGCATGAATTCGCGAAGGTAAGATGCTAGTAGTTTAAAGCCTGCAAAATGGTGAAAGAGCCAATGGGCACAAAGGACAGGTAAGGCATAAAGGTAAAATATGATCAACTCTATTTTGATCCAAGGGTTCTCATTGTTTCGTGGCTGTGAACCAACCGAAGATTAAGGCCCGCGAAATGGCAAAAGACAAATAGAGGTTCTATCAGACATGATGTGGAATGACATTTGTTGCTTTGTGTGGGGCTCGATGGTGGTGTGTCAGATGACATAAGGTTTTAAAAGAAATTAAGGGCCCGCCAAGGTGTAACCGGTGGTTATGTGGGAATAGCAAAGTAAGACACATGGTTGACTCATAACTGAACCCGAAGGAGCTTCCAAGGCTAATGGCCGAGTGCCATGTGGCATTCATTAACCGGTAAACAAGTGGGGTATGTAATACCCAGATAAAGGTCCCACTTAAAAGGTGTTCATCTCAAGATTGATCTAATGCTTCTCGTTGTTTCGTGGCCCAAAGATGGAAGCGGATTAACCCCTGCAAAATAGCGAAAATCATTTGCCGCCAAGATGAGGCGCGGTTAGTTAAATGGGTTGACGGTCCTGGTCAGAGTTAAAGGCTGAGTGGTTAGAGTTCATTCTAACACTTGGCGCGGCTTCGCGAAAGGAAAATGCTTGAGGGTTAAAGCCCGCGAAGTGGGGAAAAGAAGGTAGGGCCCGACATTAAGGTAAAGAGATCAAATGAAGATAAAGATCGATTAGGTTCCATCCAATCAGACGGCTAATGTGGCTTCACTGGGTTAAAGTGCATGTTGGCTACTCTCTGCGAAGTAGTGAAAGGATTTTTAGCTTGTTGCCAGATAAGGAAAGGTAAAAGGGTAAAGGCAACACAAGTTTGATATGATCTAACAGCTAGCGCAGTTTCGCTAGATGAACGTGCAAGGATGTTATGCTTTGCAAAATGGTGAAAGAGCGAAAAAGAAAATACATAGGTGTGTTATGACCCGTTGGAGCAAACTTTTTGAATTCTTCTATGAATTCAATTCTAAAGGAATGACCGAAGCATGCAGTATCAATGTTGCAGTTAAGATCCCGATTGCTATATATGGTCTCACATCAATTGAATGTAGGCATCATTTCGAAGAGCTATTGCAGAGAAGCGAGTGTAGAGAAGATTTTTTCAAGTGCAGAGCAGAAGTCTTCAAGCCAAGAACAGGTTCTCTTGTACTCTTGCTTAGCAATTACTTGACAGTTTGTTTAAATTGGGGTTTTGATCTATTACAGAACTGTTGTGGTTAGTAATTAAGTTGCTTGCATAGTAATTTTAAGATGTCACCTAAAAGGGATTTCTTAGGAAAGGTTAATTACCAAGAGAGGGCAATCTGTGATGATTTCCTATAATAGTTGACCATGTCAACTAATGTGGCAGCTAAGGTAAAAGAGTTAGTGCCAAGAGCTCCTCGCTTGAAAATAGGAGAAGGATTGTACGACAAAGGCAATTGGCTAAGAGACCCACGAATAGGATTTTCTGGGTTGAGTCTTTTCAAGGTTGGATTCAGCATGAGACATTCCCCAGCCCCAATGAACAACATTTGGGAGTTAGATGTAGGAAAATTGGTAGTTCCTGGAGTGTTCATGGATGTGGACCTTCTAACTCAGGTTGCACACAATTATGACCCAACTACAAAGAGTATTAGGAACATAAATGGAAAAACCCTCATTGAGATTAATAATGAGGAGTTTAGAAATTCTTTTGGGCTTAGTGAATTTTCCAATTTTTTAGAACCCATCAATTTTAAATCACTAGCTCAGGTTTACAATGCATAGAGGAATCACCTTAGGAGTGGGCCTCTTAAAGAATTCTTTGTGAAGATAGGTGGATTAACAGTTGTAGGACCCAATACAATGGAGCCTTTCTCCTTAAATCTGTTCACCCCTAGAGCCAAGGGATTATACTGGTCACTCTACCAAATTTTAGGAGAGGATGCTGAAGCAAACATGCCAACTCATTACATGTTAATGATTGCTCAAATTTTGAATCCTTCTCTAGCAATAACCTTTGATTATGCCTCCTATGTTACTGATGCCATCCATGAAGGCTTGATAGGGATAAAGAATGAGAAAGTGGATAGGCCTTTTGGATGGTACTCCCTCCTCATGCAATTATTTTTATTCAACGGTGGTGACTATTTTGCAAACAGAATGGATCTTGTGAAAGAAAAGGATGGAGAGAAGATGCCAGTTCAGTTATGGAGTACAGTGCTTTCATGGGATAGAGAAGATGCTAGCTACTTGAGATTTGATAAGTGCTTTGCATCCAAGATTAGGACTCTTGTATGTTCAGAGAATCCAAGAGTCCCTAAGGTTCTTTTGGAATTCATTAGGCCAAAAGAGTTTGCTGAAAATATTAAAATTGTCCACAATTGGGATGATATGTACTTATACCCTGTTTCCATAGTTTTCAGAGTGTATGGTTTTAGAGGCACTCCATTTTTGTTTCCATATCAGGTCCCTCTCAAAGTAGGAATTGTAGAATTTCTCAGGCAAATTGGTGGCGTGCAAGAGGCAGAGCTAACAAGTAGAGGTAAATGGACCATTTTCCCTACAATAACTATAGCTCATCAGTTTGTAATAACTAAAGGGGGCTGGAAGTGCTTTGAAGATTTCCTTCAACCATACCATTTATCAACTGTAGTATCAAGGTGTGTCAACCCTAAAGATTTTTTCAATGGCATGTTCAGAAAGAGGGCAGTATGCAGAGGTAGATCTCACCAATTCCAGTTCCCTGAAGACCTCATCAGGAATGAGTTTGATTTGGATGAGCAAGAGCTAAGGAAAGAAAAGTGGGTGGCTTATAAGAAGGACCTAGATTTTATGCACCAATTTGACACCAGCTATGACCCTTTGTCTAGTTTCCACCCCTTTGAAGAAAAGATAAAATTCTTAATTCTTTGTTTTGAAGATGTAATGCAGATATTGAAAGAGAAGAGGGAGGTTGTGATTAAGAACAACCCTGAGAAAGCAAGACTAGTTTTAACTAGGTCTATATCTACCAAAGCAATCCCTCCAGGTGATTACATGTTACATAAGAAGTTCAACTATAGTGTGTTGGTGCCAACAATAGGGGAGCCTTCTACCTCAAAAGGAAAGAGGAAGATACAGGATGTCATTGACATTCAGGAGAGCCCAAAGAGACAAAGAATGGGAAAGGAAGTACAATATGATGAACCCTTGTATTCCCCATCTCAATCCCCTATTCATATAGGAGATGAACAGGAAGCAACTGAGCAACTATTACAATTAGGAAATCTTGGAGAGATAGACTACACCTATGATGAAGTGGAAGATGGAATGCCAGAAGAGCCCCTTAATGTTGAGATGAACATAACCACTAGTGAGTTCAAAGGCTAGGAGTTGGATCCTGAGATCAAACAAGCTAGTGAGGATTTCCTGGCTGATAATAACTTTGTCACATCAAGAGCTTTCATGCAATTCATGTGGAAGCAAAATATTGATCAATTTAATGCTAAGTGTGAGAAGAGGAAAGGTGAGCAGCCCCACAAGGATCTGACTGTGGTGGAAGAAGAAATAAAACAAGAGATGATTACTGAGTTCAAGACCATCACTCCTGAGCAAGGACGAGACATGGTGGCAAAGGCTGGTGTACTCATTCTCCCTGAATGGGACATAGCGGATGCCTTGGTTTTAGAAGCAGTAAGGAAGGAGACTAAACCTATGGAGGGAGTCACTTTCATCAAGGATAATGTTGCCCTGGTTATGTGGTCTCTGAAAAGAGATGAAAATAGAAAGAATAAGGACACCCTAGGGTCAAGTTACCTTGGAGGTATGATAGTGAAAAGAGTACAAAGCACTGGGGTGGTAGAAGCTGCAAGCACAATCCTAGAGACTACAAAATTCAGTGTTGCAGTGGCAGAGATAGAAGCCAAGGAAAAGGTAGATCTCCAAGTTAAGTTGGAGATAGTTTTAAAATCTTACAAAAATGCCAAGGAAGAGGTAAGGGGTAAAGATAACATCATTGCCAAGTTGACAAGTTAGTTGGCAGGACAATACCATCAAGGTGAGTCTTCAACATTGATGATCTGCTCTTCTCCTGCAAGGTCTCCACCTACCAGCCCCATTATTGAATTCCCACCATCTCTAGCACCTTCTAGTTCCCAGATGATTGAGATCACTCCCCATGAATTGGAGAAGCTAAAACAGGCTCATGCCCTGTATGCAAAGAAATATGAAGAGAGAATAAGGGCTACAATTTTGAGTCTTGCTGCCACCATAGGGTCCTCACTAATGTATAATAACATGAGTAATATTTTGGAAATGTGGAATGAGCTAAATGGAGACAAGGCTGTTCTAATGCCTATTTTTGACAAGTGGAAGCCCAGAGAGCAGGATATAGAACTTATTTGTGTATCCTATGATGAGGCAGGGGCTGACCCCATTATCAAATCTACCAATGATAGGACAAAGGATTTAGTGAAGTTAGCAGAAGGAGTAGATAATGCAGATAGAAAGATCAACTTGTACAAGAAAGAGTACACTGATCAAGTTTTTGAATTACTCCCAGGGGGTTTTGCCAGTCCAACACAATTAAAGGGCAAACAAATATGGCTTAAGGAATTAGAAGCCAAATTGTCACTAAGAATAAAAGGAATTATTAATTTAGAGGATGCTTCCATATTTATCAAAACAATTGAGGAGATTGAGAAAATCAAATCTCATTATGGTTTTCTTAATTCAGAGGTCAACAAAATGAGGAATTCTTGGAAAAGATTAGCCAAGACAAAAGGAAAAGTGGTTAACTTCTCATGGCCTACTAATGATGTATACCAGGAATGGACCAGAAAATATGCAGTACTGGATGTGGAGTAGTTAGAAGATGTTGCAAAAGAACAACAAGTAGAAGAAGTCACGGATGTTGAAAAAGACTTGTAACTGCATTTGGAAAAGGTTTTGTAACTACTTCTTAAGAGAAGTAATGATTGTAACAAACTCTCCTTGGAAATTCTGAAGCTTTGTATGCATCCATGTTATTATAAATGGATACCAAGACTAGTAAAAAGGGATCGCAAGGAATTGTAAGGAAACGCTGCAGAAATTTATTTGAGCTTTTTTCTAAGTCTTAATGGAGAACACTCAAATGTTTTTGTAATACTTTCCGAAATAATATCAATATACAGACCATCAGTTTTGAGCTTAAACTTTGTGTTGTCTTCAAGTATGTTTTGCAAATATTTTCTGTTTCATTCTGAGTAATCTAGCGTTATTCCTTTTGAATATGGGTTGTAAGGCAACTTCAAGTAGATATGCTTCTTAGCTTTTCTCTTCAGGAGGAGAATTAAATATCACGGGAATCATTTCTATCAGTAAATTCTTTGTGGGATACTTTGAATTTGATAAATGCAGTTTGGTTTGGTATAAGTGAAATTCTTATGTATGTCAGGCATATGTGGGGATCTGTAGAAGCGGAGCTGATAGGATGTGTGTGGATATTTGATTGTGGGAGTATTGCCTAAACTTAGATGACTCTGTGGCCAATGGATAAGGCACTGGTATCTATTGTGGTTGTCTTTTTACATAGCTTTTAGGTCAATACTGAATATGAGTACAAGTTTTATTTCTTTGTTTCAGTTGGTTTTAAGGTGATAGGATCCACTGGTTTTCAGATTGGTTTATTGTGGATTTGTCTTTTAAAAGTGTGAACTCAGTTCACAAAAGGGTATACCCACCTGAACTTTGGACAAGTTCAAAGTGTAGAAGGTTAATCAAACCTTGTCATCTGTTGTTCTGAAAGTTTCCTTCTCTTTGATCTCTCTTCTGCAGACAGAGTATATCATATTACTATAAGGGTCTTAAGGGGAATCAAATTTTGAGAACAACAGTACACAAAGACCTTTGATGTAGATCTTCATTCTATCTTTCCAAATCTTGTAGTTATCCTTGTTGAAGATAGATCTTGTAGTTATCCTTGTTGAACTTAGGACCCTCTTTCTTCATCATCTTGACTTCCTCAAAATATTTCCCTCAAGCAGTTAGGCTTTCTGCACATAGAGGACCAAATATCGGATACCAATTGTTAATTCTATGAGGATCTGATTAATACTGAGAGGGGGGGGTGAATTAGTATTAACACTAATTTCAAACTTTAAACCCAAATCAAACTTACAACAAATCTAACTTCATTTACCACATATGCCAATTCATTAAATAGTATCGGTAACCACTGATAAATCTCTGATAAACTACTATAACCAGTGTATTAAAAAATAATGAATAAACTAAAGACAATCAATAACATCACATGAAAATCATTCCACACATGAACACCATATTTTTGACGTGGAAATACAAATAGGGAAAAAACCACAGTGGGAGTTAGTACCCACAAATATTTGTACTCTTTTGAAGTATGCCCTGTTAGGAGCATACCTTGTTAGGAGTCACTCGATTAAGGCATTTGGATATGCAACCCGATTAGGAGCTTAATGACCTATTAGGATCAACCTCATGAGAGGATTTACCACTCTTTTTGAGAGGTACCCTATTAGGGGATTTACAAGATTAAGGCATGTCAAGACCTACCTGGTTAAGGGATTTAATCTGTTGCAATTGTTAGAAAACAATAGTGAAAAAGTGATATGTTACTTGCACTTCTCAGCTTGCTATATCAGATCTAGTTATGCTCCACTCTCTACAACTCTTAGTTAGATCTCACTCTTCTCTGGTATGACTTCACACTCTTCTCTGAGATCACTGACAATTCAAAACATCAACGAAGCCAACATAAATAATTCTCTAAACTAGGTCGGCCACTAAACCCTAAATTACATCATAGATCTTTACAACTAATTAAAATTCATCATATGGATCATTACAATCAATACAAAATCAATATCAGTCGTTGGATGATCATAAGTCATCATGAAAAGTTGATCTGGTATAAATTCAAACCCTTAGCTCATTTCGCTAAGCACTTTGCACATTCCCAATAAATTTGCTCTCCAAATGTACCAAAACATCTTTCAAACATTTCATGCGGTTTATGCCGCATTGTCATCAACATGTAGACTTGATGTTAGTCACTGCCATACTAAAATCATTACTAGTTTTATGATTTCTTCACCTGTTCTAAAACCCTACTCAAACCCTGACAAAACTTCATCAGGAATTAGAAACATGCATTCTAATAGTCATCATAAGATGCGGTTCCAGTTAGATACTCATTTCCATGATTAAATATTACATTCCAAACCATAAATCACCAATAATCTCCAATCATCTGCTTCAAGTAAAATATCTGTGCATATACTGGTTAAAGTCCTATTTCACAGTCTTCTATATTTTTCCCATAAACCCTATCTCTGGTAGACTAAATCACTTAGATGGCAAACCAAACATCAGGAAAAATCAGTTAACATCATTTAACATCAATTACCATCGATGACAACATAAATAACTGATCAAGCCATCTAATCACAAAATCTCAATCTCTTCATCTTAAATAGTCTTCTATCCTCTACCGGTTCAGTCATTAGTCTTTAATTGCATCGCCTCATCTGCATCAGTTATGCCAATCATGCCAACAAAAAGATATAAGGATAATTTATGATGAGCCTATTGTTATTCACTCTGATAATACTGGTGCTATTGATATGTCAAAGAATTTGATATTTCATTCCAAATCAAAAAACATTTCTATAAGGTATAATTTCTTGAAGGAAAAGGTTGAAACAAAGGAAGTTAGATTGGTTTATGTGCCTACTAAGGAGAAGATTGCACATATTCTAACAAAATGATTGCCTAAAGATACTTTTGAATATCTTAGAGATAAGTTGGGAGTTACCAACCCTCTAGAAGAGACTTAGAGATACAAGAATGCATCAATCTGGTAAGCTTATCAGATATTTTATTTGATCTGGGTTGATGAGATGATGCTACAACTTAGGGGGAGTATTCAGCTATTTGGTTCAGTATTTTTGGTTTGGTATCCATCCTTTGTCATTGATGTCAAAGGGGGACAGATGGTATTCATGTGAAAATCAATCATATCTTTGAGGGAGATTGTTGGCATTCCTTGGAACTTAGATGCTTTTCACATTCAGTATTGTCATCAATGCCAAAAGGGGAGATTGTTGGTAGTATGCCTAATTTGGTTAAGTGTTGTCATTGATGTCAACACTGTATCCTGGTTGGAGGATATCCTGGTTAGTCTTGGTGATCATCTTGGTTTTATGGTCCGGTATGACCAGATCTTTGGAACCGGTTTTGGATGCTTACTCTAGATGGATATATGTTTGCTACATTCGGTTGGTTCATGATTTTCTACTCCGGTTGCCATCTCTTTTGTTCCTGGTTGGTATTCCTTGGTACTGGTTAGCTTTATCGATAAGTGATATTTGATGTTTTGGTCAGACGATTTTGGTTCGGCTTATGGAATCAGTTTCTATCATGCTGAAGGTGCTTCTTGATCATATTCTGAGTGTTTTGTGACTTTGAATTGGTTGGCATAATGTTATGGTGGTCCTATTTGGATCCAGTTAAAATTTATGTTACTTCACTAAGGGTTTCTACCGGTTGGTGAAGCGTGTTGGATTTTGGTCTTAACAGAATTTTCGATGGATATAATTGTTCGGATATTTGAATTAGGTCCATGCTATGTAATGTAAATCATAATATTGGTCTGATGATACCATGTAATGTAATTTTTGTTATTATGGGTTTTTGGGTTTAGGGTATAGATGACCTTATCATTGTAATACCCTAAAAATGGTCATCTAAACCATGGGCCCCTAATCTCGACAACATCACCAAGGTCCTAACCAAAGGCAATTAAATCAACCTTGAGCACATTATTAATTCTTTAGTCATCAAAAATCACATGGCAAATCAATTACTCAATATTAATTAAATATTTATTTAATTAATTGAATCATTTCCAAGAATATCATTTTGATCAATTATCCTATTTTAATTTATTAAATATCCTTGCATATTTAATTAATTAATAAATTTACCATTTAATCATGCAAAAGGAATTAATTTATTACAAAAGAGGAATTAATTACAAAGAAAGAGTTGAATTGAAAATGAACAAAAAGAATTGAATTGAGAGAGAAATCAAACTTGAGATATTATTTCTTTTTCTAAATTTAGAACTTGAAATTAGAAAAACAGTTTAATTAAATTATTGGATTATTTTCTAAAATTGGAACTCAAAGCTTTTCAGAAAAAGAAGTTCAGTTGCATTGAAAAGACTCTTTTCTTGAATAAATCAAATATATGCATGGAATTAATTTAATATTATTTCTAATGCAACTTGAACTTCTTATTTGAATGCATTTAAATTAAACTATAATTGGAATCTATCTCAAGGTTAACTGAACCTGATTTCTCAATTATTTTCAATTAATCCTAAATTGAGCCTTTTTCAGCTTTTCTCTTGTAATTCTCTATAAATTCAGTCTTCAACTCTCATTCTAATTCACCCCAAAGATTTTTGAGAACACGCTTGGAGATTATTATCACGCTAATTTTGCTCTGGAGTCATTGAATACATTGTGCTTTTTTAGATTATTTGAATCCATATTGCTTGCATCCATTATTGTTTGAATCCATATTGCTTGAATTTGTTATTTGCTTGAATTATTCATCCATTTTGCATCCATATAGTTAATATCATATAGATTAAATCCTTCACCTTGGTGTAGTCTAGTCACTGGTATTGCTTATAAAAATCTGAGAGCAATCTTATACTCGCATGTTTTAGAAGGAGATTAGTCGCTTTGTTATGGTTTATTACTTATTGATTATTGATTAACTAATCATACATATAATGACTTAATTGAATTGTTGTTCTTGTAGCTACAGACCACTTTTTCACACACACATCTGTGGCGCCCACCGTGGGGTAGAAGACTACATTTTTTAGCCTCCAAGACTGATTGCTTATTTTTTTGTTATTTTCCAGATTTCAGATTTTTCGGATTCTCGTCCGTACATCTTGTACGACATTTCCCACAGGATCAAACAACAAATTGCAGGTGTCATACGAACTAGAATCCTATCTCGTATGAGCTGGGATCCTATATCGTATGAGTTTTTATATTGTCATACGACTCTGTATTTTCTGGTTAAAAAAGCAAATTTAATGATTTTTGGTTTTCTGATTCAAATTGATTATTCTAACAACTGACCCTGACTGTTTATTTGTTTATCTCAAAAAATTTCATAGCCTAATCAGTTTTTGCAAAACGTTTGCCGAAGAATATGCTTCTCACACAAAGACAATATGACTACTGATTCATTGTCTTTGCAGGTTGCCTAAGGAGAATCGACCAAACATCATGTATTCTTTAAATTCATTTATTTTAGGAACCTAACTTGCTATCCAGTTAAAGAATAAATTTGCATTTCATGTTTTTTAGAAGATTCTGAGAGGTAGGAGAGTATGCTCTTGTCTTTTTCTAGACAATCAAAAATCCAGACCCTTGAGGCTTTTTCCTTGTTTGAGATTTGTACATCTTTAGCAGGCCTATCATCTTGAGGGGTTGAAAAACTCTTAAAGCCGTTACGACTAGTGTGAGGGGAACAACCTAAGTGGGAACAACTAAATGCCAAGTACTCCAACCCACTATAAAATAAATGTTATTTGATGAAAATCAAGTCAACGACAGTGCTCAGGAATATCTCTCCTCCATACCTTCAGGTATATTAAACCATGGTTTTCAAGGCTGGGAGACCTCTTAATTGATTTTATACCTTGACGCACCGAACAGATCCCTTAAGAGTTCCAATTAAAATTAGAAACTACCCGATTCACCTCTGAAAGGGAGATAATCTTTGTGCAAGAGAGATAGTAACTCTCCCAAGATACTTGTCATTTCATGTCCCCATTAGCATTTGGAGTCAGATAATACAATGTTGAGAATCCATTATGTGAGACTCAATGGTCGTATTCTGATTAGCTATTGGGTGTGTACCTGAGTCTACAAGCAAAGGTTTTCTTTCCTCACCAAATTCCTTAGGGTTTGCATGTTGTGATTGGAGTCACTATTTATACTACGTGTTTTCTATGTTTTCATCCCTGAAACAAAAAAAACTGGAATGCCAAAATTGGAGAAGACAAAAAACAACTCAGTGATTAGAAAATCTGTCCGTGTCAGAATTAGTCCATCCTAAGTTGAAACTTTGTTCATGTCATAAACTAGTCCATCCTAAGTCAAAACTCTATTCGTGTCAGAACTAGTCCATCCTAAGTCAAAACTTTGTCCATGTCAGAAACTTGTCTATCCTAAAGTCAAAACTTTGTCCAAAACTAGTCTATCCTTGTAAAAAAAAAAATAGTCCATCTCAGAACTGGTCATACTCAGTTGCCATACTCAGCAATTGAAAAAAAACTTAGAATTTTTAGTCTCTACCCAGTGAATAGTCGTATGAAACTGATTATTCATCGTCCTGCATCACATTCTGCGTCGTATGAGTCTTCCGATTTGTCATCCAGTGCCAAATCCTGTATCGTACGAGTCATTTTCATTTGTCATCTGGCTCTGTATCTTGTGTCATATGAAACAGAACTACATTAAGTCTTTTGTCATCCTACTTATACCCATCTATCATATGGTACGAGACAACAACTCGTATGAAACAAAACTTTTGTCATCTTGTAGCTGCTAAATTGTCATCCGACTTAGATAACCCTGTCGTACGAATCTCTAGTTTTGTCAGTACAGAACAGTCAAACTTGCCTAAAAATAGTCTACAGTGAACATAATACTGGTTATCATTTTCCTAAGCATAAATAGATCAAGACAGTGTACCTCTGCCATTTGTGTTGCATGATTTGGTCAATCATCTTTCAGCTAGTTCAATCAACTACCTATCAAATTTAAGTCACTTAGATAATGTCTTACACGGGATAGATCGTTCCTGAAACCAGACCAAATCTTACACTACTCTTAGAATCAACTCAGATAGACAACTTATATAGGATAGATCTTTCCTAAAATCAGATTGAATCTTAGTTTTTTCTCTCAAACAATACTTTAACAGAACAACTAGCTCTAAAATTGATCTTGACCTCTGCATCACAAACAAACTTTAGGTCACACTAATCCATAAAAATGCCTACACAAACCAGGATTTCTCATAAGAAATAAGCCAAAGGCAAAGAACAACCTTTCAAATATCAAGATAATCCATTCTATGTGAAGGATCCAATCACTGGCATACCATCATCATCAGGCGGACCAATTTTTGTTGAGCCTAAATCTCCCACTATGTATGAGATGGAACACAATGATGGAAACAAGGATGATAATAACATTCCCAGAAATGATAAGGATGCCTCATATTCAAGTGAGACTGACAAAGACACTAAACCTCCAGAAAAAGAAATTCATGATTGTCAAAAGGACAAAGACTTTAGAAAAATGATGAAAGCTATCATGACCCATGAGAAGGAAGACTATTTCTTAGAACTAGAAAAACAAGGTGCCAAACTTCCTACTAGATATGATGTTCAGACACTCATTACAAAAAAAGAAGACTCACCTATACTCATGGTACACAAACAATTACTAGCCTTACGGATTAAGATCACAGAACTGAAGAATAAAGATAAGTCCCCAAAACAATATTATCTAGAAACAATATGTCCCTTTCCATTTGACAAGAATCTATACATGCCTCCATTTCCTTCACGAGTGGAGATCCCAAAATTTGACAAATATGATGGTACCTCAGATCCTCA
Source organism: Cryptomeria japonica (assembly GCF_030272615.1). Lineage (NCBI taxonomy): Eukaryota > Viridiplantae > Streptophyta > Pinopsida > Cupressales > Cupressaceae > Cryptomeria > Cryptomeria japonica. The sequence continues at coordinate 358,151,469 of NC_081412.1, read as the reverse complement.
AGATCATGTCAGAGAGTTTTGTGTCACCTGTATGGAGTTCATGTACGATCAAACGTACCTCATGCACCTTTTCCCAAGGAGTTTAGGGGGTTAAGCAATGGAATGGTTCTCAAGTCTACCCAAAGGAATAAAAACATTTGAAGAACTAATCCAACTATTTTTACAGCAATACTCATACAACATTTGACATCCTATGACTATGATCGATCTTTGCAATACTAAACAGAAAATAGGGGAACCTCTTCTTACCTTTCTCCAACGGTGGAGAAAGATGTTCTCTAAATATCCACGAACTATCCCAGACTCTGAGAAAATGGATATATTTGTCAATAAATTGGTCCCCAAACTGAAATATAGCATACAAATGCAATTACACCCATCATTTAACAAAATAGTAGATAATGCCATTCAAATGGAAGATGTGTTCATAAAGAAGGGGAATATCACACCTTGGAAAGAAACACAACCAGGATCTAGCTCTAAAGAGAAGAACAAGTATTGGAAATTTGGCAAAGACAACAATAAGAATGTTGTTAACGATGGAGTAGTAGACACTATTCAAGATAACTCAAAGCCCACAATATTCAACTTGGCTAGTGGTACACAAGCACTTAAAGCTACTGAGGCTACAACAGAAAATCCACCAAAGAAAACAAAAGAATGGTTCAAAGAAAAGCCTTGGCTTTCCAAACCTAAGCATGATTTTACTCCTCTCGAAGAATCATATGAATCTTCTTTTAAAACTCTGTTGGCAAATAATTTGATAATGCTACCAAATAACTCCAGGCCATATGATCCAAAAGTCAAACCAAGATGGTGGAGAGAAAATGAATACTGTGACTTCCATCAGAATAAAGGTCATAACATAAACAATTGCATGAAGCTAAAAAATGAGATATAAGATCTCATAGATGCTGGTAAAATTTTTGTTGGGAATCACCTGACTAATGCTGATCATAAATCATTTAAAGATCCTTTGCCTATTTACGAACAAGGCAATTCCTCAAAGACCAAAGGAGGTGCCAAGGTAAATTATACTTACACCAGTCAGGACAACATTATTAACATGATTGAGTCTTCCCAATCAGAATATTGCAATGTGATTATAGTCCAAGATAAACCAAATGAATCATGATATGCAAGAGCTCTGACTCAATCTCAAAAGAAAGTTACCCTCCAAGGAGATAGTTGTTCCAATCTGGCTCAAGCAACATTAAACCCACCAGCCTTATCAAACAAACAAAAAGATTCAACCTTGGACAAATTTAAAAGGTTAACTTCATCATCATCTTCTAGATATAGTGTCGTTGAACAGTTGAAAAGGATGAATGCTCAAATCTCAATCTTTGAATTGCTAAAACTCTCATCTTCTCACAAAGAGATCCCAAAAAAAACATTGCTCACCACCAACAATCCAAAAGATTTAGACATTGATCAGTTTCAGTCTATGGTGGGTCATATAACTTCACCTCACTATCTGACCTTCTCTGAAGAAGATGACAACTCACTAAATCATCCACATAACCAGCCATTGCACATTGAAGCCATGATCCACAAATACAGAGTCAAACATGTTTTGATAGATGGAGGCGTGGGGTTGAATATTTGTACTTACAGTCTACTTAACAACTAGGATTCTCTGAAAATGTCATTGATCCTAGCTAAAAAATAACTATAAAAACCTATGATGAAGAAGAAAGAACTTCTAAAGGTCTGGTGTCACTACCAATCAGAGTGGGACTTGTAGAAAGAGATGTCCTTTTCCAGGTACTCGATATTCCTTTGTCATACAATATCTTACTAGACAGGCCGTGGATTCATGAAATGAAGGTAGTTCCATCAACATACCATCAATGCTTAAAGTTTCCTTATAACAGACCAGAAGTCAGTATTCCTACTGATATAAATGTTGTCTGTAATGCATTGACATAAAGTGGAGATACTTTTGTGCCTCATAATAGGGAAGCCTCTCCAAATGAAGATCTAGAAGTGCTGATGAAAGACTTAGAAAAGAGATTGAAGATTACAAATACCAACATGGATGGCTACAAGAAAGAACTGGTACTTTCATTAGTTTCTCTCCCTCCATCACCAAAATAGTTGGGCAAACCATTAGAGGATATGTGAACACAAACTTCAGCTTTGAATACCATGTATGATGGTCTCTTTGTACAGTCTTCTTCCTCCCTGGTGGATGAAATAGAAGAGGATGCTTTTCTTAACTATCTCTTTAATGAAGATAGTCAAAATGAGGAGGTACAACATTGTGAGATTTCCTCAAACCAATATGGTCCTGGCTACAAAATGATTCAGTGCATGGGATATCTAGGTACTAGTCCTTTGGGAAAACAAAAGGAAGGTATTACTGAACCAATTCAACTGCAAACAAAATCTACAAATAATAAGGCTGGACTGGGATACAATCCGAAAAAGACATTAGACCAAAAAAATGTTTCTGTCTAAGTGGTAGAAAAGGATATCGCCTTCAACATTACATGAAGCAGACACTCAACAAACAAAAGAAGAGTGTAGAAAAGAGAAAGAGGAATCGACAGTCAAGAAAAAAGAAATAGTCAGTGCTCAAACTTTGATGGTGTCGGCTACAATAATACAAGAAGTTGAGGTCCCTGAGGATATAAGAGATGAAGTAGTAAGAATCATAGAATTGTTTGCACCACTAAAAGTTCCAGTCACATATACTGGTAGGTAGCAAGTAAATGATTCAGAGACTGATTCAAATGAGTATGAATGGGGTCCTGACCACCTCTCAGACACATCCACTTTAGAAAAACCAGAAGAGTCTAGCAGTGTCATAGATGATACTCAGAAGCTGATGCACATAAAACTAGAGAAGGAAATACAAGAAATTAGACAAAAGAGACAAGCAAATTATGAACAAGGACTGAAAGAAGGAAGAATACCAAAAAGCTTCTCATCTATGTACCCCTATGCTAAAACAGAACAAATTAGGTATAGCACTACACAAGATGAGTTGGAAGCTACAGAACAAGAACCAGTTATCAGTCCAGAAGAAACTGAATGGAGTAGATGACAACAAATAAAAAAAACAATAAGATCGTGTTAACAGGTGTGTTAGATACAAATGACAAATGAACCACAACATGAAGGAACTTGCAGTATTAAAGAGGTTGGTGTTGATACCATACATACACTTACTAAATCACTTGAAGAAGACTCAAAAACTTCACCTGATGAATCTGATGATAGTCTTATTCAAGACAATATCTACTCAGCCCCAAATTCTGAATCATCTAATACAAAAAATGAAAATTTGTCTACTAATCTTATCATTATCAAACCATGATATGACGTCCAATCTGGCATAGTGAACGATGTTACAAGTATGTCTATTGGATTGGGTCGATTAAATATTAACATGAACTTTAATAATCATGTTCTGAATCTTCCTGGTCTCAAGATGCTTATGCAAGGTATCCTTCTAGAACTCGACTTTTTGATTTGTTGTTGTGATGACAATACCGTGAACGCTCTTGAACCTATCCAAGATTTATCCTTAGTACATCCTCAATTGATTAACTGTACTTTACAAAACCAACCCATGAATATACCTACTTTTGTCAATGACTATACATTAGCCTATTATCTCAATGCAGTCGAACCCATGTACTCTTCCTCCAGTGAACAAAGTGAAAACATGACTGAAGTGGATATCAAGTATCTTAGTCGCAAAAACAAGAAAAATAAAAATAAAAGATTTGATGGCGAAAACTACATTGTGGTAGTGTAAGAATCTAAAAAAGAGAAAATAAAGGACGTACCTAAAGGTGAAAACCTCTCTGAGGTGCCTAAAGTTGAGATGCTTGATATACTACCAAGTCATTTCTAGGAAAGGTATGCCATATTGATTGAGCCAACTCAGCCAGTGAACATTGGGAGTCAAGAGACACCACACATCATTCATGTAGCTTAATCACTATCAGCAAAAGAATTGAAGGATTTCACTAAGTTATTCTCAGAAAAGAAAATAAACTTTGCATGGACATATTCTGATATGTCGGGCTTGGATCCTGATCTCATTATGCACCATCTTTCAATTACACCAAGAGTAAAACAAGTCAAGAAAAAACTCCGTAAGATGCACCCGCATGTAGCACTATTAGTCAAGGCTGAACTAGAAAAATTGCTCAAAGTTGGATTCATCAGAGCTATAGATTATACTGAATGTATTTGAAACATAGTACCTATATCGAAGGCAGACAAATCTATTAGAGTTTGCACAGACTTCAGAGACCTCAACAAATCTTGTCAAAAGGATGACTTTCCATTACCAAATATTGATATGATAGTCGACATGACTGCTAGGTATGAGATGTACTCACTAATGGATGGATTCTCTAGATATAATCAAATCAAAATAGCTCTCAAAGATCAAGAAAAGACAAATTTCACCTGTGCATGGGGAACCTTTTGCTAGAATGTCATGCCATTTGGGCTAAAGAACGTAGGAGCGACCTATCAGAGTGCATTGACTACCATTTTTCATGACATGATGCATAAGAATATGAAAGATTATGTTGATGACACCTTAGTGAAGACTATGAAGAGATCAACACATATTCAAGAGTTAGGTCCTATACTAGACATAATGGAAAAGTTCAAACACTGATTAAATCCAAAGAAGTGTGCATTCGGAGTGACATCTGGTAAACTACTTGTCTATATCATTTCAAAGAAGGGAATCAAGGTTGATCCTGAGAAGGTCCAAGCCATAATGGAAATGCTACCTTTGAAGAACATCAGTCAAATGAGAAGTCTATAGGGACATCTCCAATCCATCAGATGATTCATTTCTCAACTAGCAGACAAAGCTCAACCTTTCATAAAGGTATTGAGAAAAGGAGTAATATACAACTGGGATCAGTAGTGTGAACAACATCTTTAGTAGATAAAAGAGTACCTATCAAATCCATCAATATTGATGCCACCGATTCAAGGTAAACCATTAATCTTATATATATCGGCAACTGATTCATCACTAGGGGCACTTCTGGCACAACAAGATGACAATAAAAAGGAACAAGCTATTTATTAAATCACTAGGATATTGGTGTCTTATGAAATGAACTACACTATAATAAAAAAAGCATGCTTGGCATTAGTCTTTGCATCACAAAATTTGAGACACTACATGCAAGCACATTCAGTCAAGCTGGTGGCCAAAATTGATCCACTCAAATATCTTCTCAATAAGACAACACTTACAGGAAGATTGGCGAAATGGGTCATGATCCTTACAGAGTTTGACATTGAATATGTGGAACGCAAAGCCATAAAAGGCTAGGTAATTGCTGATCAACTTGTTGAAGCTCTGCTTGAAGACTCTCAACCACTACACATAGAGTTTCCAAATGAATCTATAATGCACCTTACTCAATAACCTTGGAAACTTTTCTTTGATGGGTCCTTTACTCAAAATGGTTCAGGTGCTGGCATATTATTCATTACTCCTTAGAAGTACTCAATCCCAATGTCTTACAAGATTCTATTCCCTTGCACGAACAACATTGTAGAATATGAAGCTTTGGTGAACAGGATAAAACTAGCTATTGAATGGAAGGTTGTAGAATTGTATAACTATGGAGATTCTCAGTTGGTGGTTAATCAAATCAATGATCCATATCAAAATCGAGATGAGAAATTGATGCCTTACAAGAGGATGGTGGATGATCTCAAGAAGTACTTTGCTTTTGTATCATTCCAATAGATTCTAAGATCCACAAACAAAGCAGCAGATGCTATGGCCACCTTGGTGTCTATACCTGAGTTACAAGAGTCCAATTTTTGCTTTGATTTCCTAGTGGAAGAGTTATATTACCCCGCTTATGATTCTCCTGAGACCCAAATAGTCTATTCTATTATTGGACATGACTCATCCCGATACAACCACATGTACTCCTATCTATGCGACCAAATTATCCCTGGAAATCTTACCCGAAATGAGAAAAGAAACCTAACTCGAAACACTTCACGGTATTTTATCATAGCTAATGATTTATTTTGATGAGGTTTGGATGGTGCATTGCTTAGATGTCTAGAAACTGAAGAATCTAAACGTGGGTTATTGGAAGTTCATGAAGGTATTTGTGGATCTCATTCGAATGGTCTTACTTTAGCTCAGAAACTACTATGGGCTGGCTACTACTGGTCAGACATGGAAAAAGACACCATAAAATTTGCTAAGACTTGTGAGAAACGTCAACTTCATGGAAATCTCATACATGCCCCAACAAGGGACCTTATACCATTTATTACACACTGGCCTTTTCAACAATGGGCCATTGATCTCATTGGTCAGATGTATCTTGCTTCATCCAACAGGCATAAATTCATCATAACTACCATTGAGTATTTCACCAAATGGGTAGTGGCGGTTCCGCTCATCAAAGCAACTGGTAAACAAGTCACCTTGTCCATCCTAAACTATATCATCTACAGGTATGGGATACCTTCGTCCATCGTAACTAACAATGGAGGACAATTTAAAATTAAGGATCTAGATGAACTTTTCAAACAACACTGGTCATTAGTATATTACCCCCAAGGTAATGGACAAGCTGAGGCATCTAACAAAAACCTACTGACTATCTTGCACATAATAGTGAACAAATCTGGGAAGGATTGGCATCTGCAGCTCAATCCTGCACTATGGGCTTACAGAACAAGTATCAGAACACCTACTGGGGCTACATCTTTCTCTTTGGTGTATGGGTCCAAAGCAGTATTACCTATTGAAGTAGGAATACCATCTCTAAGAGTTTCTTTGCAAGGTCTTGTTACTGATGAAGATCATAGAATATCTAAATTGCAAGAGCTCGAATTGCTGGATGAGCATCGACAAGTGGTGTTTGATCATCTTAGAGTATATCAGAAGAGAATGTCTAGAGGATATAGCAAGAAAGTTATACAAAGAGAATTTCAGGTTGGTGACCTAGTTCTGAGAGAAAATCCTAAAAATCAGCAGTTTTGAGACAACAAAGGGAAGTTTGAACCCAACTGGTTGGGTCCCTACATTGTTACTGCAGTATTCATCTCTAGTGCCTATCAACTCTCAAATTCAGAAGGAGAAAAACTCCGTTAACTGATTAACACCATCCACTTGAAGAAATTCTTCGCTTAGAATTCTCTATACCATCAACATGTATAGCTGGAAAAAGTCCTGAAAAAAATCAAAACAAAATTGAAAAAGAAAAAAAAAATATAAAGAGAGAAAATGCCCTAGTGAAAACCTAGTAAATAGGAACCTTGATTAAAAAAAATGAATCTCTACCAAGCAGGTGAAAACCTAGCAAACAGGCACCTCTTGTACTCAAGCACTCCATATATCAACACAATGTTAGCATTTCCCGCTTTCATGCATCTTTGCTTTCACTTGTACATATATTTTAGTCACTTTCGTCACATCCTGGTTTGTTGGAACCCCCTCATGACTTGAAACTGATCAGTGTCCTAGTCTTAGGTTACTCGATAGAGAAATTCACATGTCCTAAGCAGTATCAACTAGGTCATCTTTCCATCAGTGAAACCTAGTCGTCCACTCTGAGTCAGTCACCTGTCTCCTAACTACCACAAAGTTTTATCACTGAGTTAACAAGCAAAACAACATAATGGAAAACAATCACTAAATAGTTTAAGCTATGCATGAAAATTTTATTTGTGTGTTGTCTTTTTATATTGGTTTTTGATTATTATCCCTCTGAGTAACTCAAGGAATTCTATTGTGACTAAGAAGAGCAAGGATTGGGGGCATAATATTTTCTTTGTTTTTTGCTTGTAGGAATAATCCCAATGATCTAGAAACATATAAATTAACTAGGTGTCTGTGATAAGAGCCTTCACAACAGGGTGAAATCACCTCACATACCTCGACTCCGCTCATTTGTATGCTATAGGGAGGTCCACATCATTTATTTGTTTGTTTTGAGAGAATTTATTTATGATACAATTCGGGTCCTTGTGAAATCTGTCCAAGGATATGAATGAAAAAAGGGTCATTGTGGACAAGATAATACATATTGCACATTGAAAAAGAAAGGAACTCTAACCTGCCTGTTGTGTTCGTTATGCTTGGTGATGAATCTTAATTATTTTAAATCTAATGACTAGGTTTAGGTTGCATTTTGCACATCATTCTGCATTTCATTATGCATATTTTTTGAATTTATAGTGATTTTGGTATGGTAATGATCTCTTAAGTTTATGAGAGCTGAAAGCATTATCATTTCTTACACTAAGTGGTCTATTTATCATCATTTCTTCGATTGAGTACTTGTGTTTTGAGATGTTAGCTGCATACATAAACATTTTAATATAGATTCATACATTTGATATTACTCATACTCATTAATTTATTTGCATATGAAAAGAAAGAAAAATAGACATTCATAATCATTTGCATTACATAAATTCATATTGAAAAGAAATGCATACATATAGAATAAAGCATATAGAAAAGACATCTCATAAATGAATCAACACAAGTATGATGAAGTCAAACCGGATCTCATATATATATCATGTCAAGTCTAAGAGTACAAAATGATGTTGAATGACATATACAAACTCCCATAGGAGCAAGAATCATATAGGCTGCAAAACATGGGGATGTCTACAAAAAAATATCTAAGAAACAAAAAAAATATCTTGCTTTCCCTTATCGCCTGGTGGAGGAGGAGGAGTCTGATGACCAGGATCTTGTCGAGGTGCCCGAGCTCCCTCTGAACGTGCTATATACTATGAATAGGAGATCACCTACTATGCTATATGTCGCAACATAGTAGGTTGCCCTATTATTCTGATGCAAAACCTTTTGTTGGAGAGTGTCTCACTCCATTCTCATCACCATGAGTTGACAATCGTGCTTTGCTCTCAGCTTAGCCAATTGTCGATCGTGCTCTGCCCTTAGCTCCGTAAGATGACAATCTTGCTCAACCCTCACCTCTGTAAGCTTCCGATCTTGCTCTAGTAGCTGAGTCTGAGCCACTGTCAACAATGACAACAACTCTACAAGACGGGCTCTCATTGACCACCCTACGTTCATCCCCTACTCTCTTGTAGGCTCTCTGCCCCCATCTCCACCTCCAGTACCACCTTGCTTGTCCCTCTACTATCGAACCTATCTCAGAGCTGCTTGCTCCTCCTCAGCTCCGCCCAATATCACTCCTACTCTCCCAAGGAATCAACCCTCACCCCTCTGCTATCCACCCTCAGCTAGAACCCTGCTGCTACTAGCACCAGGATCACCACCTATCCACCTCGGAGCCTCAGCTCTCTGACCCTGTCCCTATCTCTGGCCCTACCTCTAACCCTATCTCTATCCTGGCGTAGGAGTATCATCCTCAATATCCTCTATGCGAGGCGCCTGCTCACCTAGATCTGTAAACCTAGGAAAAGGATGCTGCTGGAACCACTCTCTGTACTGGAGCAATACCCTTGCATCCACAACATCATCCATATAATCACACCTAAGGCGTTATATACCAATCAGCTCCTGCATGGCCAAGGCATAGGACAGGCGTTAACACACATAAGCTATATACTCTTGGGATATCTCCTGAGGCCGACCATACTACCTCATCACTCGAGAAACAATGAATCACTCAACAATAGTCTGTGATCTCCCAATAAGAGGGCCCATAACAAAAAGGTCCCTACGAACCAACCGCTAGTCATCCCATGGCTCTAAGCCCCTATATGGTCTCCACACTATGGCTATCAAGTCATCAAGGTGTCGTCTCCAAAAATCTGTCTTGCCCAGATAGGTCTGTGTAATATAACTAGCATACCTGTATATAATCGGCTACCCGAGCTCTCTACTATCATCTACCACCAGCCGACAAACGGGAAGGTGCTCCCAAGCCCAAACTGTTAAAATATATACACTTGTAGCCATGCTCCTGCCATCTCTATATACAATCTCATGCATCTTTTGATACATGTGAGCCAGAAAGCAAGAACCCCAGGCAAGCATCTAAGGGGTCTCCATCAATCTCATCAGCATCCTGCCCCAACCACACTAGAAACCCTACTACCCTCTATCTGGCATCAGAAAACAACCAATGAAGCCTGCTAGAACACATGCCAGATTAAACTCCTCATTGTATCTTCTCATCAATATGTCCCAACTAATAGAACAGTTCAAAATGTCAGGATCCCTGAAGACATGCCTCACTGCCTGTAATCCTGGGAGGTGTCCTGAATCATAATCCACCTTATCCCTAGTAAAAGGGATACAAAGGATCCTATATACATCCTCGGGAGTGATATTCAACTCCCCCACTAGCAGATGAAATGTGTTATGCTCTAAATGGAAACGCTCTACCAATGCCATGAGCATTTCGTAATTCACATGGATATCTGGTAAACCAAGAAGATGAGTCAAACTACATAAATCAACCTGAGCCTGCTCAACCTTAGATAAATGTCATACTAATGCCATGGTGGGAGGATAAATGCATCTAAAGAGAATAGCAAGTAATCAAACCTGCAGCAACAACCCAACAATGAAGCATCATAAAACATTCCAAATGAGCCTACAAGAGAAGTAAAACATCACGCAAATCCAACTAAGCCAAGTGCAAAATCAAAATTTCACATTTAGACCTTCAAAAATTCTCACTATTTCCGAAATGACAAAATACAGAAGGGCAGCATCTCGTACAAGTCAGGAATAGCTGTTGTATGATAAAACATCCCCATACGACAAACTATAAGACCTCGCATGACAAAATGGTCTTTTTATAGACCTGTCGTACAAAACAAGGGTGGGGTCTAAACGACAATTCTAATAACCTCAAACGACAAAAGAAAATTTAACAATTACTCGTATGAGATAGAATCCTACCTCGCATGATAAAATGTGAAACCCAACCCCAAACATGCCAAAAACTTAAAAAATGAACCAAAAAATTCAAAATTGAAAACATAAAGAGGCTTAAGATCGATCACTTACCGTTGGCTCATAGTTTCGGGGTCGATTATGATATCTTTGGTGCTCGAATCGATGCTGACGAGTAGGGACCACCATTTTCTTCACAGAAGGCTTTTTGAATTTTAAAACTTAGAGAGTTAAAATGATTTGAAAATGACACTTTTGTCCCATATATAGCCATAACCCTAATTTTTCAACTTGCTCCGATGGACATGAAAATTGTACCCTTAGCTAATTTGACAGTTCTGATTCCATTTTCGAGATTGAAATCAAAATTTGAGATCTTTTTGCTAGTTAATTTTACAATTTGGGCAACTTAGCGTTCTTTTCATCAAATGCTTATTCTATCTTCAAATTACGCTCAATTTCAATGCTGAATATCAATTTCAATTCTACACATCAACTTTACGATCAACTCTATGATTAATCTCATCAATCAATGCCAATTTTTCAAATATTCCTCAAAATCAATTTGTGCTCAAATAACTTATTTTTGCCACACAATTGCCTATAATGTACCCTTGCTATTTTTTGATTTCACTCCCGAGGGGGCATACTCATGACCTTATGACTTCACATCTCACAAGTCAAGAACAAAATTTTTTCAAATCTTCATCAAAAGTCAAGCAAAATATTCTAAAGAAAATCAATCAATTCTTATTTCTAAGGAACATCTCAGCTTCATCGCTTCATATCAAGTTGAGATCTCTCAATCATCTGAATCAAATCAATTGTTAGGGGCATATCAGTTTCATCACTTCAAATCAAGCTGATATTTGTCTTTCATCTGATTCAATCTCTTAACGTTAATTAGTTTCATCGCTTTACATCAAGCTGATTATTCATTTAAACTTAATCAAAAGTTTAAAGAGTATCTTTGATCACACTCAATCTAAGAAGGTGTTCAGTATTCATTTCTTGATCAAGCTGGATAGTTTATCTTCATCATGTCTTGATCAATCAAGTTCAAGATCAATTTTTATCATCACTCACTGTGTCTAGGTCAATCAAGTTCTAGATCAGTAAGATCTGCTTCTTGATCAATCAAGTTCAAGTTCGGTATCTTTGTTTTCTATCGTTCCTCAGTTCAATCAAGTTCAGGAACTGTATCACTTTAATTAGACTTCATTCAGCTTTGTCACTTTGAATCAAGCTAATCACCTTGCTCTTCATCTAGTTTGTGATCAATCAAGTTCAGAACTGACATCTCCTAGACATTACACATTCTTTGAACCAATGCATTGCTCGCACATTAATTCAAAGAGGAGCAAATGTAATACCCTAAAAATGGTCATCTAAACCTTGGGCCCCTAATATTGACAACATCACCAAGGTCCTAACCAAAGGCAATTAAATCAACCTTGAGCACATTATTAATTCTTTAATCATCAAAAATCACATGGCAAATCAATTACTCAATATTAATTAAATATTTATTTAATTAATTGAATCATTTCCAAGAATATCATTTTGATCAATTATCCTATTTTAATTTATTAAATATCCTTTCATATTTAATTAATTAATAAATTTGCCATTTAATCATGCAAAAGGAATTAATTTATTACAAAAGAGGAATTAATTACAAAGCAAGACTTGAATTGAAAATAAACAAAAAGAATTAAATTGAGAGAGAAATCAAACTTGAGATATTATTTATTTTTCTAAATTTAGAACTTGAAATCAGAAAAGCAATTTAATTGAATTATTGGATTATTCTCTAAAATTGGAACTCAACGCTTTTCAGAAAAAGAAGTTCAGTTGCATTGAAAAGACTCTTTTCTTGAATAAATCAAATATATGCATGGAATTATCTATTTTTATCACAAGTGCATGGAATTAATTTAATATTATTTCTAATGCAACTTGAACTTCTTATTTGAATGCATTTCAATTAAACTATAATTGGAATCTATCTCAAGGTTAACTGAACCTGATTTCTCAATTCTTTTCAATTAATCCTAAATTGAAATTTTTTCAGATTTTCTCTTGTAATTCTCTATAAATTCAGTCTTCAGCTCTCATTCCATTTCACCCTAGAGATTTTTTAGAACACGCTTGGAGATTATTATCACTCTAATTTCTCTCTGGAGTCATTGAATACATTGTGCTTTTTAAGATTATTTGAATTCATATTGCTTGCATCCATTATTGCTTGAATCCATATTGCTTGAATTTGTTATTTGCTTGAATTATTCATCCATTTTGCATCCATATAGTTAATATCATATAGATTAAATCCTTCATCTTGGTGGAGTCTAGTCACTGGTATTGCTTATAAAAATCTAAGAGCAATCTTATACTCGCATCTTTTAGAAGGCAACTAGTCACTGTGTTATGGTTTATTACTTATTGATTATTGATTAACTAACCATACATATAATGACATAATTGAAGTGTTGTGCTTGCAGCTACAACCAGTTTTTCACACACACAATCATAAGGTTGATGATCTGTATTTATAGGTGACTTATTCATGTAATTTGCATATTTATGGTTTGTGGGATAGATGGTTATGTCTACATTATCAAAGGAAGGTTTATATACAAACAAGTGATATATCATTCGACAGAAGGTTTTTGGTATTATAGGTCAGACATCTATGCTTAATCAGAACTGTATCAAGAATTAGGAGATGGTACTTTCATAGTTCATTCTTTTCGGATTGTAGTCTGATGTTTTGTAAGTCGATGAGACTTCTCTTTTGTGATGAGCAGTGAGCTCTAAGCGGTTGGCCTGATTGCAAGTGTAATACCCATTGTAATTATTTCACATACTACTACAAAAGTATTATCTGAGTGTGGGTAGGGTTTCTGACCATGGTTTTTCCCTTTAACCATTTTTCCATGTGAAAATATTGTTGTTGTGTGTACTGTGCTTTCATATTTTATCCTTCATTGTGTTGGTTTCTTTGTGCTCTGATTTAATAGTTTTTGATATGCAATAATTCTGATTTCTGATAGTAAATTGATTCACCCCCCCTCATAGTTTACTCCCAGTATTAGATTTGTCTAATGGTATATACTAATATGTAGCCTTGTTTTAACATATGCAAAAGATTTCTCTTTCAAGGATCATACTCTTTGAAGCTTCAGGGCTTTGTAAGTCATAAATCCTTATTTTCCTTTATCTTAACAGTCTACATACTATCCTAAATGGTTGTTGCTATTGTGTCCTCAAGACTGATTTCTTGATGATATTCCTTAGCATTAAATTTGCTATATACTCTAGGACTTTTTGTGCTACTCTTGGAGCCATATTCATGTGTGTGAACTTCAAATCCTATTCTCTATTTTGTGATTGCCATTTGAATGCCTATACAACTATCTCTTGGATGCCATGACTGTCCTAGTGCATTATCATAGAATTTTTGTTGATCATAATCATTAATTCTGCTAGTAATAAGTTTCTTCATGACTATTCTAAGAAGAATGTAAGGTTTTTGATGACATAGAGATGTCATAAGTGTTGTTGTAATCTTTCTTTTTCAAAAACCAATGTGCTCTTTTTGAATCTAAAGATGTGTGAAATCTTTATGCCATGAAGCTTTGACTTTCTTTTGAAAGTATTAAGGAACAAATAACAAACAATCATATATCAAAGGTCAAATAAGCCTTTCATTTACCGACTTCATTCTATGATATGACTGTATTAACACATTGTCTATGTTCTTGTTGGATACTGGGTCTCTAGATCCTTTAAGACTGTATTAAAACTTCTCTTTAACAATGAATACTACAACCAGTCTTAAGATTACGCCATATTTTACTTGACTAAAAAAACCCTTAATAGAAATATGTGGTTTCTCCCTTATGATGAAGCTATGATTAAGCTTTGAAAAATCTCTTCCTTAATACCACCCTATATCTTATCATGGTTGTTACAAACTTGAAAATTTGTGCATAAAGAAAGCATTCATTCATGCCAAGCTATTTCTTGATAATATATGAATTTCAAGAAAAACTTAAAACCCTTGTGTGCATGCAAGACAAACCTTTCTTTGTGAATGACAACAAAGGATTTTAGAAAATGCAGCAAACCTATTTGGGTGAGCTTTACAATGCATGGGATACCCATAGTCATCTTTGTGTCTCAAACTATACTTTTCCACACTTTTCACTCCAAATTATAAGCAATATTTCATGGCTATAACCTTTTGAACTGGTTCTTTAACTCACTAAAACTAGAATGAATCAGAATATTCCCTCAATATTTTTTATAACTGAGGATATGAGCCTGCTATACACATGGATCTACTCCTTAAACTATTGTTGGAGATCTTCAAACAACCAAGAAGTTTGTGGATCATGAGTTTAGTCCTGAAAGCTAGAGTTTCTTGCATAATATGACTAACTCTTTCCTTCTAACCATGAGCTACCTTTCAAAAGTTCAGTGCATTAGAAAGAACTTGTGTTGACCTATTCCATGTAGAAGTCTCTTCTTTGACAAGGATCCTTTATTATGCAATGCAAAGGATTTATTTATTAATAATCTTGTATTCCCTCCAAAAAGATAAACATGAGCTTTAATTTGACTTTATTGAATATAAGATATGCTTTTTGGGAGTCTTTCAATTTATTAATAAAATATTTTTAATGATTTATTAATTTTGACAATACAATCTCAAGACCCTCGAAATTATTTTCACTCTTGTAAATCATTTAAAAGACCTTATGAACTTTTATTTCATACCTAAAGGGATATTTAGGCCATTTTTACCTGAAGGTGGTGACCTCTCAGGAGTGTTTGCCTGCTAAACATGACAGAGCAATGGCTTTAGGCAATCCATTGGGCATAGGAGTCAATATGGGCTTGGAAAACTCAATTTCAGACCTAAACCTTGTTGTTAGAAGCATTGAACAACAAAAAACTAACTAACTAAAATACAATGCTAGAAACTCTACTAAAACATGTGCATCAACACTTAGAGGAATGTGAAATACTGAATTGAAAACCTACTCTAGCCTACCCTAACCAATAATGAAGCTTGGTTACACAAAACTATTCACTGGTTTTTGGAAATAAGACCCTTTCCTTCCCAACTTGGGATGCATTACATGCTGATGAATAACTAACAAGAGATGAAATCATAAGAAGTATCAAACTAACATTTACAACATGTCATTGAGAACAAAGACAAGTTCACCTACCTCCTCTAGCTGATTGTACACATAAAATTGTTCTTGTGGGTATGTGAGTGAAATCTGCTCCTTTTTAGCTGCAATTTGTCCTTCTTGAGTAGTTGCTTCATGCTTAACTTCTACCCTAGAAAGATGCCTGATTGGGCATCCTCTAGAAATGCTAAGATTTATTTTATTGAAATGCATTGTGAGTCAATGTAGCTTGTGAGATGAATAGTAATACAAGTTATAGATTGTGTTTAACTAGTATTGTTAGTTTGAAGTTGTGAGAATACTTTATTTTCCTTCAAACAAGCTCTGAAATTATCCCTTTTCTATGAAATATTGATGTATTGCATGCTTAGTTGAGTTGTGATGAATAAAATTTCTTTTATTTAAATGCATTGTGAGTCAATGTAGTTGATTAGGTTTCTCAAGTTTTGGTGCATCACCTCTTAGGATAGGTTTCAATTCGAGCTCTCTTCCTATCCCTTTTCCCATTAAGTCAAGTTTGCATGAGGTTTCATCAAAGAGAACCAAATCACTCTGGAGGTTGATTTCCACCATAGGCAACCCACAGGCCTGGAAATCATCCCATGTTTCACAAGATTGCTGAGCTTTTAGCTTAAGCATCATGGGTACAATCTTGGTGACAACAATTATATCAAAGAGGGGCAAATGTAGACACATAAAATTTCTTAAATTAATATTTAATTAATTAACCCTTTTATCACATGATTAATTTAATTAATCATATCATCCTATCATTACCTTTAAAAAATTAAACTAAATTAATATTTAATTAATTACCCCTTTATCGCATGATTACTTTAATTAATCATATTAACCTACCATTACCTTTACATTAATTAAATTATTTTTAATTAATATCCCCTTTCCATTTTTTCCAAATATTGATTTATTTCAATAAATCAAACTCACCTTTTACATTTTTATTTCTAATCAAACTTAGCCAAATTAATTCATAATTAATTAGGATAATTCTATGATTCCTACAAACCTATCATCTTAATCCCCTCATTTAACTAATTAACCCAAATCCTAATAATTGTTAGTATTTTTTCAAATTTAAAATAATACACACCTACCCAAGTCACCTCACCCATCCACATCATCCTTGACCAAGGGGTGCTTGCACATGTGTGAGAATCTCTCTTCCCCATGGAGCCACCCTACACTTTCCTCTTTTGTCACGTATGTCATAAAATCCCTTTTCTAGCCCTTACACCTTTGCCACAAGTGCTTCCACTTGTCAACTTCATGAACTTCCCAAGTTTTCTCACACATGTGTGAGCAAATTTTCCCCTTTCCAAAAGGACAAGTGGGCTTCCTAAAGTTTTCTCACACATGTGTGAGCACACTTTCCTCTTTTCCCTGTGATAGTTGTTCTTCCCAAGATGTGCTCACACATGTGTGAGCACACCTTGCTCTCTGCTTCAATCTAACCATTGATAAACTTTTGATCTTGACTGTTGGTTTCCAAGCCTCAAACTCTATAAATTGAGCCCTTCCCTCTTATCAAATAATCTACTTTCAATACATAATTATGCTAGCCATTTATCCACTCATCTTTGCATTATCATGATATCATTTTACTCTAAATCCTTATCATTAGAAAGATTATGCTCTTAAGTTTGATATCCCATCCATTACCCACTCATCCACACAAGTTTGTTATGTAAGTGTGAGCAATCCACACTTAACTCCACTCAAATCTCTCACTCTTCTTTTTTCAACCTCAAAGCAACGTAGGATCTTGGAGATGAGGAGGACAAGGAAGACCCCAATGGCTTCGAGAGCGTAGGAAAGGTATAAGCTCTTATGTTTTTTATACTTAGATTTCATTTATCCTAACATTTCTTCCTTGATAATTCTTTGAATGGTTTATTTTTTAATTTTATTGACTAATCCCAAACTAACGATTTTATTGTGTTACATATATAATTGATCTGAAGCATTTACCATGGGTTTTCATGAGTTATTTTACTTGATATGTTGTTTTTCATCACTTCTCATGTGCCTATTCATATGTTGAGATCTCTAAAATCCCAAGTTGATGGGGTTTTGGTTCATTTTTGGTGTTTTCTCTTTTTGCAAGGTTTTAATTTCCACTTACACATGTCAGGCACAATTCACCTCCATTTTTCTATACGGGTTCTAATTACCTTGATTTACTTGTGACCTCTTCATGTGGGATTACACCATCCTAGTAAACTTCCCCTTTGTAAAAATTAATTAGCTTATTGCATTTAATTTTCTCATTCACATTAAAGGTGCACTCTATTAATCTTAGAGGATCCAGTTAATACTGAGAGGGGGGTGAATCAATATTAACAACAATTTCAAACTTAACACTTTCTTATAAAACTTCACCAAATCAATCATAAACCAGTAATAAACTATTTACCATTACAGGTAATCACTAATATCCAACTATTAAACCGGTTTATCAAAACTTCTCATTAAGTGTTCATCAACATGCATAAACTGAAAGTAAAACATAACATCACATAAAAACACTTACCCCATCAACACCATGTTTTTCATGTGGAAACCCAAATAGGGAGAAACCACGGTGGGAATTGGTACCCACAAAAATCATGCACTCTTTCAGAATGCGCCCTGTTAGGAGCCTAGACCAATTAGAAGCTTACAAAGATGCCTTGTTAGGAGCATACCCTATTAGGAGTCACCCAGTTAAGGGATTTAGATGATGAGCCATGTTAGGAGCTTTGACCTATTAGGATCAACCTCACAAGAGGATTTAACATTCAGATATTGAGCTACCCGGTTAAGGGATTTACAATGTAAGGCATGTTAGGACCTACCCGGTTAAGGGATTTTGACTACTGCAACTGTTAGGGAACAACAATAAATGATCTGGGTATAACATTTAATTGCTTACTTGATCAGATCTAATTCTACTCCAAATATTCTACACTCTGGTTAGACTTAACACTCTTCTCAAAAAACACCAACACAACAAACATCAACTGTACTGACCTAAATAACCTTTACAACTTACAACATAGATCATCAGAGATATTTACAACTCATTACAAATCATCATTGATCATCATATGGATCATTACAATCAATTACAAATCAATTACAACCATTCAATGATCATCGCATCTCGATCTAATACAAATTCAAACCCTTAGAACACTCTTCTAAGTGCTTCGTTGTTTCCCAAGAAATTCCATATTCAAACATTCCAAAACATCATTCAAACACTTCACGTGGTTTGTGCCATGTCATCACCAATATTTTAACTTGATGTAGATCAATGCCAAATCAAAAATTATTACGGGTTAAGGGAATTATTTACCAATCCTTAAACCCTTCTTAAACCCTAGCAAAAATACAACACAAATCATAAACACTACTTCTAGAAACCAAAACGTGATACAGTTCCGTTTAGATACATATTACAATGATATAAACTCACATTCCAATCCACAATGCTTCAATCATCACCAATCGTCAGATCTAATCAAAACATTTCCTTGTTTACTGGTTAAGGTCCTAATTCCCAATTTCCTTTTTCATTATTGGTAAGCTCTTTCTGGTAGACCAAAAAGACTAAGATGACAAAATAAAGCACAGTAAACATCATTTTCCATCAATGAGAATACAAATAACTGATCAAAGTCATCCAATCATGCAATCTCAATCTCTTCATCACAATGTCATCACAAACAATCTTTTACTGGTTCAATCATCATTCTTCATCTACATCAGTTATGCTAATAATTCCAACATTCTCCCCCTTTGGCATTGATGGAAACACCAACATAAACACCAACATATTCAACTAAAATCATGTTGCTTAGTTCTGGAACTTCTCTGCTGCAATTCACTCTTCTGTCGATTCTTCTCTTCTCCACCTGGAACTAAATCTTCATTTCTTCTCCCCCTTTCTATTACACATCATCTCCTCCCTAGGCTAAAATATTTCTTCTCCCCCTTTTACAACAATTCCAAAGGTGCATATGCATCATCGATCATCAATTTGTTGTTGTTGTTGTCCTCAACATCTCTATAAATCTCATCTAAGTTGCTCCCTCTGTGAAGTAGCCAACATTTCATCAATCCAAAGTGAAAAGTTTTCAATAAGCATACTTGACTGATGCATCTCCTGCAACCTAGTTTTTCTTATGTAGGGGTCTGACCCCTAATTTACCTCTAAGGTACTCAAAGGTAGTCTTCGGCAAAGGTTTTGTGAAAATGTCTGCTAGCTGCTCTTTGTTTGTCACATACTCCATTCCAACTTGTTTTTCCTATACTCTCTCCCTTAGAAAGTGATATTTCAATTCTATGTGTTTAGTTCTTGCATGTGTAGTATCATAAATTGTACACCCTTGCTAGGGTGGTACAATGTCACACTTAGGTTAGCACCTTACTTAGAGTGTCTTGCATCTTGCATTACCAATTTCCCTTTAAGCATTTATTTAATTAATTTAATTAAATCTAAAGTCATATTTCATCACTTCATACATCATAAATTGGGCCCTTTACCCTAAGTGTGCCCCTTTTTATTTTATTCATCCAATCAATTATTTAATCATAAACCCTAATTATGTCCTATTTCGATCTTTAAGGCCCAATTTCGCATATCAAAACACCTTGAAATCAGTTGTAACTTTGGGATTCACTCTAATATCATCATATCTAATGACCCTAAAAAATTTGGTGAAAATTTGGTTGGACTGTGGCAGGAGTGCACGTGGTCCTTGGATTTTTTCCCAAAATTTTGGGAACACAATTCTATGATATTATAATACTTAACCCAAAAAGATTTGGTGGGAAATTAAATTCCTAGGTTGGCCTAATGGTAGAATTAAGTCAAAATAAAGATCTAAGGTTTCATACATAAGAGATCTCTTTCTTCATTTGAAGGCAACTAAGATCTATCTATCGAATCGAATTGAGGAAAAACCTATTGGAGCAATCATAAGGATCCTTCTATGCAGTGAAAGAGAATCCTATGTGGAGTCTTCAACAACATTTCATCAAGCAGTCATCATCAATTAAGAGCCTTGAAGATATTGAAGAGTAATAAGAGATCTTGTGGCAATATCTCTCCCTTGGGGATTGGTATGATTTCATGTCTTTGTATGAGCTTCTTTACATGAATTTGCATATTTAAATTCATGCTTTAGATCATTTAGCATATTTGTTTTGAAGCATTGTTATTTACATTCACATTTACATTTAGGCTTTACTCTCATGCGTAGGGTAGCTTTAATTTCTTTCATTTTAGGATCTTGTATATACACAAGGTTCTAGCACACACATTTTCAATACATTATCATCTATTTGTGGAGGTAGAAATCACAAACACAGGGGTTTGACTAAGGAAAAACCCTATATAGCCACCCAAACCTTCCCTTTTCAATTGTAGGTACAAAAACAGGCATCCAGATGTAGTTTCAAATCTGGAAAAGGCATCAACACCACCCAGAAGTCTCAAAAGTGCAAAAAATTGTCAAGGAAAGGGGTGTGGCACCTTGGTCCTACCCAGGATAGGGCATGGTGCCCTGGTCCCTCCACTTTATAGTGAAATTTGATAGCTTGCAGCTTTAGAATCTTAGATTTGCAGTTTCTCAGTTACAACTCTCTATCAGTCCATCATGGACAGTGGCATGGCACCCTAGTCATGGTCAGTTTTGTTCAATTTTTTAGCATCAGGTACCCATCCATAATCCTCCCCCTTTCATTTTTTCAGTATCTTAGTTTTAGATCTGCAAGTTTGTTCAATTTCAAGTTCATTTGTGCTTCATTTTGTATCTCCTAGAGTAGGTGATCATTCAACCCCTAGTTTTTCTCATCATTTGCAACAAGAGGAATATAAACCCTAAGAGGTAATCCTTGGCTCTCTCTTTCTCATAAGAAGTATCCAAATTTATCTATCTCCCTAGTCTCTTTTTATTCCCAATGTGTTGGCAAAAGTGGGATTAGGTCCTAGTCACCCGATGTTGCTTTTCTCGCCCCCACATTTTGGTGAATCTGACATAAATCCAACCTTCTTTAATTCTGATTTATGTTCTCAAATCTGAGCATTTTTTTCTATTTCATATTCAAATTTACATTTACAAGTTTCAATTTCTTGCAAACTTAAAAAAATTTAGAGGTTAATTTTGTTTAAACCCTAATTTTTCAATTCAAAATTGAACTTGTGGATAGCTTAATTTGGATCATTAATTTCAGATCTGATTTAGTAACATATTTCACTCATAAATTTCATTTTATAAATCAACATTTAGAGTGCTTGCATTGGTTAAAATTTAACATTTCCTTATATTTTGCATATGTTATCATTTGAAAGAGGAAAATTTGTGTCATAATGCATTCATTTTGTAAATGTGATAATGGATTAGCTTCCCTTGTTTCAAATTTTCTTTCTCCTAAAGAACTTCTTCCTATATATGACAAGATTTTAGTGCCTAAAAGAGTCCTTACCAATCTCTTCAAAGATCTCCTATTCTCTGAGGATGAATATTTGAAGAGTGATCTTGACAATTCTCCTAAAATGTGCCCTTCTCATCTAGCTATCTTAGAGGAAGAGGATGATATCATAAACACTTTTCTTAATGTTTCTTTACCTTCTTTACATGATTCCTCTCTAATTGAAAAGGTATTGATGTACATTGACTTATCTTCTCCTAAATTTGGTCTTACCAATGGGGGCATGTTAGTACAACAAGAGGTTATGAGCACTTCTTCCAAAGATCTCCTTCCTAAGCATGAATATTTGGAGAAAGATGTTCATCTCCCTCCTAAATAATAATCCCCTCATCACGTTAATTTTGTGCAAGAAGATGGTATTGTCCCTACTTTTCCTAGTGATGGAATTTCCTCTTTTGATTCCAACAAAATTCCCACTAGAGATGATGCATTAATGAGAAATGCTTTCCCTTATCCTAAAGTTTGCCTTACCCTTAAAGATGCCTTAGAGAAAAAAGATGAAATCATAATAAATTTCCTTAATTCTCTCTCCCCTAAAGATCCTATTGAATATATTTTGAGGAATGAGGATGATTTAAATACATGTAGTGATTCTCTCCTTCCTAAGGATGAAGAATTAATGAACAATGTTATCCCTTCTCCCAAAATTGGCAATATCAATAAGGACATCTTTGTTGAAGATATTTCTAATACTTTTCTCCCCCATGAGATAACTCTAGCCAAAGGGGATAAAATCATGATTGATAAATCTCTTGATAGAATCTCACCTTCCATGAATCTCAATCATTCTCCCTCTAAAAATAAAGCATCTCAATCTCCTCAAGTTGGTTCTACTCATAAGGATACCCTAGTTCAAGACAAGATGGTTAACATATTTTTCAAATATCTCCCTCTCAAAGGTGAAACTTTAGAAAGTAATGTTGATCCTTCTCCTAGAGATTCTATTCCCATGTAGATCCTTTGATGATAGAAAATGATATGACCTTTCCCAGTAATACTCTTTTTTCTAAAATATCAATGCCTACCCCTAGTCTCCCTCCTAAAATTGGTCTTATCCATGATAATATTTTAGTGTAAAAAGAGACTATCAACAATTCTTCCAACAATCTTGTTCATTATTCTTCTAAGGATACCTTTGATATTCCTAAACCATCTTCAATCAATTTGATACATGTGAATGAAACACCTAATAAACCCCTCTTCACAGTTCAAGGTGCTTGTCCTTCTCAAAATTCCCCACATAAGCCTATCTTAGTGGTTCAAGGTGGTTATGCTAATGATTATTTTTTCACTCCTATGAAACATATTATTATTGTGCAAGGCTTTTATCCTACTAAGAGCCCTTATGAGTATGCTAAGAAAATTACTAGAGAGAGTTATAATACGATTGATCATACTTACAACAAAAGAAACAATAGGCAACCTAGTCCTCCTCCCATTATCCCAACTTCACTTCCTCCCTCTCAACCTACTCTTCCACAAGAACCTCGTATATCAAATCATAGCAAGGAGTATGATCTCATTGAACAACTTAAAGCCACTCCTGCTAAGATTTCTATTTGGGATTTGGTTCAAACTTCACCTGCTTATCATGGGATGTTACAAGATGTTTTGAAAAACTTAGATGTCTCACCTGCAGTGACACCTAATAACATGTCCTCTTTGATTGATCCTACAAAATAATCCAAAGCTCAAATTGTATTCACACAAGATGATTTACCTTCTCATAAAATTCAACATCAATATGATCCTCTTATGATTGTGGTTATTATCAATGATAGTTCTATTAGATGAACCCTTGTGGACAATGGATCTAGCCTTAATTTTTGTGATGTGGACTTATTAGATTAGATTAATGTGGATTTTTCTCTCATCAAACCTTTTTCTCTTACTATTCAAGTCTTTTATAATGTTGCTAAACAATGTCTAGGTGTCATAACCTTTCTTGTTAGGGTAGGTATTTTTGTGCTACCTACACCTATTCATGTTATGACTGGTAATTTGACATATAACCTTCTATTAGGGAGACCTTGGATTCATAGCATGTAAGTTTTCCCGTCAACTTTGCATAGGCAATTCAAATTCATTTATAATAATACAACATACACCTTGTTAGCTACCAAACCTCAAGAACCATTAAAATCTAGATCTTCTAGTTCAACTACTTCCCATTCTTCTTCCAATCCTTCTACTTCTTCAAATACATCTATTTCCTTTAATGATGTTGTTCCTTCCAGTACTCCTAATTCTTCTACTCAATTGAAATCTTCTCTCGAGGATATCTTTTCTCCGAGAGGAGTGCTCTCAGATGATGATTAGGGATCTCTATACTTTACCCCTACTTTTATAGGAGAGTATAGAGTATCTTGGAAAGAATCTAAGACTGAGAAGGATAAATCTAAAGAGGAACCCAAAGAGCAACCCATTTTATCTAAACAACTAAGTAACAACTTTGTGGCTGCTTCTAATTCAAATAATTATTCAAATCCTTCCTCTAATTTATATAGCACTGAGACCTATAAGACACATTCATCCCTTTCTGATTTGGCATCCCTTTATGGTCCTAGTTTTCACATTTTAGCTAAGAGTGGCTATGATGGCAATGGTTGTGGTGCAAATGAACAAGGAATTAAAGTTCCTTTAGAACATAATACACATTAAGCTTCATTTGGACTTGGATATAATCCTTCTAAGCCCACGAAAGCATCTAAAAGACCATCTCTCAATGTGAATGTTATATTTAGTAGTGATGATAACCTCACCTCAATTAAATCATCTTTTACTTCTTTCAATACTCATCCCCCTCATAAGGAAATCTTGGTGATGAACAATCTCTTTATGAATCTCCTCAAGAGGTTTCTAATCCCACTTATGAGGCTTTATTTTCTACTCATTCTAAAATCCCTTCTTCTAGCAATAAGGCTCTAATGAATTATACTCATCCCTCTCCTAAGATTTCTTGTGCGCAAGAGAAGTATGACTTAGTGGCCTATTCTTCTCCTATAAACTTTTCTCTTTCTAAAGAATTTTTAACATTCATCATCTTATACATGTTTTTAATCTCACTTATAGTAGAGCATTTAACATGTCATATTCAAATACCTCATTCAATCTATCATGTATTTAAATAACATTAATGGCTATTATGTTTCTCATCATTATGTGACATTGGTAGCTCACTTATTGGGGGCTCATTATCATTCATGATGGTACAATTCCACTTGCAATAATACTTTTGGAAGCACCATAATAGCCTATTTCTATCCCATCTCTTCTCCCTACATCTATAGGGGGCAAGAGTGATTTCAAACATCTCTCCTTCTTAAGATTAAAATTTCCCCTTTGTGAAGTAGTATCTTCTACAAGGATTTATTATTGATTGTAGAGGTGTATTTATACTTGAATTCCTTCTCTCATATTGGATCAAGCATCCCTAATGGGTATCTTAAGTACATATCCTTAATTGGGACCTCCTCCTTGGTGTTGGAAGTCTTTAATCATTCATCAATTTCTTTTCTTCATTGAGTAGTATCTTTTATAATAAACCCTTCTATTTTGTGCACGTGCATATCCCTAATGAGGATCTCTTGCCTTCTTTTAGAAGAGTGTTGTTATAAATAATCTCTTTGATGTCATATCAATCCTCTGCTCTTTTCAAAACTCTTGCATTCATTCATTATAGAAGATGTTATATTTGTCTAAGACAACTCCTCTTGAAGGTAGATGTTTTTTGAACAAAGATATCTTCTCCTGCAAGGATCTCCTTTACACTTATATAGAAAGATATCTCTTTTCAACTATCTTATCCTTGCTTGAAGAGTATTCCCTCTCTTTCTTGGATTTATGACAATGTTGCATGATGGATATCTTCTTGGTGTCGAAGGTGGATATCCTTGTTCTACTTGCACACACATGCACGAGGTTGAGTGGAACTAATGGTGTTCTCACTCTCCTCCCTTACATGGATCACCCAGACAAACTCTGGGGGGCTATTTTTCCATGTCCTTCTCTCCATGGATCACCTAGTTTTATGGGCGAGATGTCCATGGTTCATTTTCTGGATCATGAAAGTGTGTATTCAGGCTTTCTATCTCTTCTTCCTTCTCTTTGCATTTGTTTCAATTTAAATCTTTCATCTTATGTTAGAGAGCTCTCAGATCCTTACACTCTTTTTTGAGGCTTATTTCTCTTTCTTACCAAATGATTCTCCATTAATTTTTGATCTTGTATCAAATCTTCTTGTGAGAATTTGTCATCAATCTTGTTTCACAATTTGATGTGGTAAACATGATACCCTGTTTCAACTCACTAAAGTTAGCAAGCCGAAACGGGGGGGGGGGGGGGGGGGGGGGGTGCATATAGCTACCCTTGATTTTTCATCACCTTCCTTAGTAATAATTTAGGTGATTTTGTGATTTTATCTAACATGTGGTTTTGTAGGGTGTGGATCCTAACTGTGTACTACAGATACCGTTGGGGGCTTCATTCGACAACTTGGGGATATATCCTTTTTCATGAATGTTTACTTCTCTTTACTTTATCTTGTATATGCATGTAGTGTCATATGACTGCTAAAGTGGGGCTAAATATAGTGTAGTAAATTGTACACCCTTGCTAGGGTGGTACAATTTCACACTTAGGTTAGCACCCACCTTAGTGTGTCTTGCATCTTGCATTTCTTATTTCCCTTTAAGCATTTAATTAAGTAATTTAATTAAATCTAAATTCATATTTTATCACTTCATACATCATAAAATTGGGGCCTTTACCCTAAGTGTGCCCCTTTTTATTTTATTCCTCCAATAAATTATTTAATCATAAACCCTAATTATGTCCTATTTGTACATTTAAGGCCTGATTTCGCATATCAAAACACCTTGAAATAAGTTGTAACTTTGGGATATGCTGTAATATCATAATATCTAATGGCCCTAAAAATTTGGTGAAAATTTGGTCATACCGTTGTGGGACTGCACATGGTCCTCGAATTTTTTCCCAAAATTTCAGGAGCACAAATCTATGATATTATAATAATTAACCCCAAAAGGTTGGTGGGAAATTCAATTCCTAGGTCAGCCTAAAGGTAGAATTAAGTCAAAATCAAGATCTAGAGTTTCATACATAAGAGCTCTCAATCTTCATTTGAAGGAAACTAAGATCTATCTCGAATCAAATCGAGTAAAAAGCTATTAGAGCAAGCATAAGGAGCCTTCTATGTAGTGGAAGAGAAGCCTATGTGGAGTCTTCAACAACATTCAACAACATTTCTGTAATGCCCCGCCAGGAAACCCCTAAGGGTTTAAGTTTACAACACTCAAATAGAGTGTAATTTTTTTTTTTTTATAATAATTAAGTGCATTAATGAAACGTCACAATATTAAGATAGATTGAAGTTAACTCAAAGTTATCTCTAACTAGATAACACAGCGGATGGCTAAATGATCCTAAGAGGTTTTCCAACGCGATTACATAACCTTACACCTAATTCAACTTGCGTCATTAGATCCCTTAAACTGGATATCATAATTACGAGATAATGCTTAGATCTTAATTACATATGTGTTCAAAGATATGACGTCTTAAAATTTTAGGAGGCGTTCATTTACTTTAGAGGTTAGGAGGCCATCGAGGAGTTATTTATCCAATGCACTTAATTTCATAATTACATTAGGAGCCCCCCCCCCCCAAAGGGGTTCATAAATTTCATTCCTTGGGTTGTGGTATCCATTCACAATTGATTTCATCCTTTAATGTTTTAAAAATATGCCTGATGAGATTCATTCATTCAAGGTTAAACTATGCTTAGTAAAGCGAGGGTTCCATCATTTGATTTTAAGGGATTCACTCACATTTGATACCTTTCTTAAATATTAAAAAGTATGATTAATAAGAAAAATTCGTTCCTTAAGGATTAACTACAACAATTAGAGTGAGATCCCTTTATTGGATTTCTTGCATAGCCAACTAATGAGTTGAAGATTCTTATGATAGGTATAATGTGAGTAGCCATGGGAATTCATTTGAAGTTTTAAAATAATACTACTAGATGGCTAGAATCACTACGTGAAAAATGTATTAGAGCCACATGAGTTCTTCCTTTAACTTTATGATTTAGTTAGCAAGACAATATTTACCATTTCAAGAATAGAGTATAAGTTCCGAGAGATGTTCTTCCATTAGGATTGAATTACAATTATCTTGTTGCAAATCATTTTTATTTTTTTTTATTGTTAAATGAACATAATGTGAGAGAGATTCTTTAATTAGATTTAACGTATCAACAACTAATTGAATTCCCTTCTTTTTCAGTTCATCTTTAACAATCATAAAGAAATTCATTTGTTGGAGTTATAATTAGGGTGGACTAGTTGAGTTTCGCCAATTATCAAGTTAAATTTCGGTAGGGTTGATTTGTTAAGATTAATCGTAATTGACCAAACAACTATATCCAATATAATGAAACATAATAAAGATGACGTGTCCCATTCTAGTTCAATCTTAGCAACATGAGGGCTCCCTTTATAAAGATTAACATATGGGTTTTCTAGTTGGGTTCACCCGGTTATAAAAGTAATCTGGTGAGGGTTATGGATTATAATTACAACATAAATTACTAAGTATATTCATTCAATATACAACATGAATACTTGATTGAGTCCACACGATTATCAAATTAATCCGGTGAGGGTTAATGTTAAGATTAAAACGTGAAATAACTTAACAAATTCATCCTATGCAATGAAACTTAATTGACATGGCGAGATTCATTTACTAAGGTAAAGGATAGATATTTCTATTATGTCCATCTTTTAGATTTCAGTTTAAGAATTGAGACATAATTAAATTTTTTTTTAACTTTGTTTTTCCCTTTTACATTCATTCCATTAACATACTTTCTAACAATTAATCCAATGAAGTAATTCTATCTAGATTTCTTCCTCTATTACAATTTAAATTAACATTACCAAATTTACTTTTCCCACACTTTAATTTCAATATTTAAATACCATGCCATATTCATAGTTCACAATGTTTATGAACTTAAATAACTACGTTTATCCAGATGTTTAATATTATGCACTTAAATTCGAATTCATTAAACTTCCACCATACACTCATGCAAGATTGCAACCATTCATGATAATTTAAGACATTAAACAAGCACGCTAAAAACATCGCATAACACAGATATGATCTCGGAGTTCACCCCGGATGGGCTACATCTCCGGGTCTGCTCAACTGCAAGACCCCTTTGGTATTATATCGTTAGGAATACAAAATTTATAAGTCTTTTACATCTTGCCACTTAGGCGATTACAATCAATATACAACAGACACTTCGGACATTAATTACATAATGATCCCTTTTGTAACGGATCCTACTAAGTACATCAAGTAAAAAAAAAGACAAGGATTTCTTAACCGGTGGTACCTTAAATGGAGACTAGACCCACGAAGTAATTACAAAATATACGAAGATAATTTCGATTCAAATTTCATACTCTCCTGTACTTTAGTTTTCATTTGTAAGATTATCAGGAGATCTTAATCATTAAATTTGATAGACAATGATTATTTAAAAGAAGAACAACTTCTTGTTAAAGTATATTCCATGACGTTAGCAATGGGGTTTTATCTCAAGGGTTTTCAAATACCGACAATATTTGGTCTCTTCTCCAAGTTTACTCCCCTATTAGGTTTGGTTCCAAAATTATACGTGATCAATATAAATTTAACATTACATGTCTAATGATATGTTAAAAACCAACAAATCTATATATCTACACAAACTTCGTGATTGATATATATATATATATATATATATAACCATATTTAACAAAATAAAAATTAAATAAACTAATTTTCAATAAAATGAACTTTTCCACCAAAATTCCCCTTTTTTTTTTTGCATCTTCCCCATGACTTATAACATATATATATATATATATATATTTTTTTTTTGTTTTTCTAAAAAATTATATAAAAAAAACAATTTTATAAACGTCGTTTATTTTATATGGGCGAAACCTGTGGGCCCATAGCGCGGAACGTAGGTTCCCTGCGAGCCACGCTGTGGACGCAGGTCTCCCTGCGGCCCACAGCGTGGATGCAGGGCTCCCTGTGGGCCACGCTGTGGTCGCAGGTTTCCCTGCGGCCCACAGCGTGGACGCAGGTTTCCCTGCGGCCCACAGCGTGGACGCAAGGTTCCCTGCGGGCCACGCTATGGTCGCAGGTAGACTGCGAACCACATAGCGCCGCGGGGAAGGGGAGGGTAGAGCTTCGGCTCCCCCCCCCCCCGAAACCCTAAAAAAATTCCCTTTTTTTTGTTTTCGTTTTTTTTTTAAATTTTATTTTATTTTTATTTTTTGAAACCACAGTTGAATCTAAGACGTTTTTTTTTTGAAAATGAATACTAAAAAGAAATACACACACACACAGTCAGCCATTTCTTGTTTCTTTCTTTTCTATTTTTTTTTTATATATATATTTCCAGAACATATCAACAAGGATTGGGGAAGATTTTCTCCCTTCTAAATGCCCAAGCAGCCATGTCAAAACTTGAATCCAAGAACACAAGCTTCCAAAACTGAATCTAAAACTAATCTTCAAGAACCTTCATGGTTTTTAAAAAAAACATTTCTTTCTTTTCTTTTCTCAACATTTCATGGAGATCAAAACAAAAAAAAAACAAACGGGTAGTTAGAATCCTACCTCCAAATGCATTCCGGGAAGGGATTTCTTTGACAAAGAGCTCCACCTGCAACTCCTATGCAAATCTCCCCTTTTTTTTCCCCAAAAGCTCCCAAGCCAAAGAACCCCCCAAAAATGCTTACAAACTAGGTTAAAAAGAAAAAGCCCTAATTTTGCCCTAATTTTCAATTTCGAAATTAGGCATTTATTTTTTTAAAATAAAATAAATGAAAATCCAAATGGGAGTCATTCATTTCCTCCTTATTCATTTCTTTCTTTTAAAATTTAAAAGCTTCCATTTCTTATTCAACTCTAATTTTTAAATTTTCTTCATATCACTTTAGTCAACACTTTATATTTTGATTAATTTAATTTTCTAAAAATCGAACTTTTATACCATATCAACTATACGAGTAAAAAGGAAATAATTTCTTTTAAATAATAATAATTTACCCTTTTTCTTCCAAAATACGAAAAATGAGTAATTTATTTCTATCTCCCAAATGACTTTAAAATTTTTCCTTTCTAAAACGTATAACTCAATAAATTCGTTATTTTAAAGTTAGCTATTAAATTAACTTGCTATAACATAATAAAGCGACATTTTTAAATAAATGACTAATCTAATGCAAGAGTTTTCTTTATTCAAATTTCTCAACTACAAATGCATAAATGTTACAAATGCGTAAATGAGCACACTAACCCCAGTTAAATACCTTAAGCTTGCTACAATAACAATTTAAAGCAATCTCTTAAATTAATGATTAATCGTATAAAGGAAGCTACCTATTTAAATTTCTAGATTACTAATGTGCACGTCTACTCATAAATTTGAATTTAGTACTTAGGATAACAAACCTCGCTTACCTCGCGCCGGCCACGCAAATCGAGGAAGTCCTCCAAGTCTCTCGACATGCATCCCAATGAAAAGCAAGCCCCTCGAATCCACACACGATGCTCACCTAACCATGGCTAAGGCAAGACAAGAGTTATATGACCCCTAAATCCGAATTCAAAAGATGAAGGTGCATACTCAACCTTGCAAATTCCAAAGGAGATGAACCTTGCCCTAAGCGGTGTTGTACCTGCAATCTCCTGCACCCATGAATTCATACAAGCATGCATATACATATACATATTCAATGAAGGCGTTAGCTCAAGATTTATCTCAAGGGTTAGGAAACAATTACATTTACACGAGAATCGATGCAAAAGCACAATAATAAGTATGCACAATTTATTTATATTATCTAAACTACACATTGCATATCAGTTAATCTACCATTCAAGAATGCCACATAGGAAGTCAATCAAGGTTAAACGGGTTTTAAAAGTCCGACTAGGGTATGGGCATTACATTCTCCCCCCCTAGGTTCCGACTTACTCCTGGAAGTCGCAAAGTTAAACGGAAGTCCTGCAATGCTTATTAGTCATTAAACTCAATTAACAATTATCAATTTGCACAAACAACTATTTTGTCAACAATTTAAAACATTATTCATCAATAAAAATGCATCTAACATCATTCACACCTTCAAATATTCTATAATTTACACTCAATCATAGCAAGGATACGAGACCTTTCCCTTTTTATTTCACCAAATTTAAGCAATTTAAAATATATAGGCACAATTTTCATACTCATCTATCAAACATGACAAGGAAATGTGCTCTCAAGGTCAATTTCTTTCACCAATTCATCTCTTTCACAAAATTTTATCACATAAAACTAGCCTCAATAAAACAATTTCTACGACCAAGTTAACTTCTCAACAATAAGAACAATGTAAGAACTCAATTGTTTACATTTTTCAGACATACAAGATCCTTTCCAATGACTATGCCCCATAACATAGTGACAAGTTAGTACCTTTTGATCCATTTTTACACATAATATCCATCCACAAGACTGGTTTGCACAACACAATAGGCCACATGTGAGCATGTCTGATGCTCGGTCCAAGGTAACATATATGATCCACATCTCTATGTCTGCTCTCAGAATAAATACATGATCAACAATTATCCAACATCTCACTCAAGGGCTTGATGGTGCTAGGGTACACCATAGCGGTGCTACCTTCCATACAAGTCCCTCGTGAATATCCCTTGTTGTGTAAGGTGTTTAGCCTCCAAGAGATAGTCACCACTCATAGGTAGGTAGTGGATCCTAGCTATTTTCACAGCCTCACATACCTCCATCCTCAAGGTTCCTTGCATCTACTTCCTCGTATACACTCATCCAAGCCCGTCTCCTACGTTCTTGGAGAGGAATTCACATTACAACACAAGACCAGCATACGAAAACAACAAGGATAAACCGGTCTAGCCACCGAAGTACAAAAGGTTAAAGATAATAATTGTCAATTCCAACAATAAAACAAGAAAATAATTTCCGGATTTGCAACATCAAATCGAGTAAAATCAAGATCGCAAGTTCGTGGCTAAACTGTCAAGGTCAAAGTAAAATAAATTGCTGGCCCACAAGATAATAAATAAATAAATAAATAAAAGGAATTCATAAGTGCACATTATATCACTACGTGACTAGTAGCTAGCCACCAACGAGGAAGGAAGGAACAATCGTCTAGCTACCCTAGTAGCTCATCATGTGGTGTGGCCAAGTCACACACCCGCATGCCATGGCAGTGTGCTCCTCGGCATCACCCCGCATCACGTCGTCACGTGGCATGGCTCTACCCTATACCTATTGGTAGGCCGCATGGAAATGTCTACTACATCCCGCATCGTGTCTCAGCACGGCATGGCAATACTCCAAGCGGACAAAGCACGCAATGGACGTATCCTGCATGGCAGTGTACCCCGCGGATAAGGCACGCGCTGGTCACACTCCGCATAGCGATGTTCCTCTTAGGATACTCGCCGTAAGCTAGAGGTATACATGGCTAAGGTCTACCCATAAGTCTACCAACACTAGCCAGTTGGTAACTTATGTAGAACAATAACACGCCTCTCATGAAGACAAGGCAACAAATGCTCCAATGGAATCCAACAATATGCTCAAAAACTGTCATCTATATGCTCAAGATAAAGGATAGGAATAAGGCTGGCACACATGAACCTCATAAATCGGTTCATCACAAGGGGAAGTATTGAGTACACCTATGTTATAGTTTCGTTACAAAACCATGCTTTTCCTCGAAATAGGGAAGCTAAAGTACACATCTAGAATCCTCCCCCTTTCATGTTTTCAGTATCTTAGTTTTAGATCTGAAATTTTGTTCAATTTCAAGTTCATTTGTGCTTCATTTTGTATCTCCTAGTCTAGGTGATCATTCAAACCCTAGTTTTTCTCATCATTTGTAACAAGAGAAATAGAAACCCTAAGAGGTAATCCTTGACTCTCTCTTTCTCACAAGAAGTAGCCAAAGTGAGCTATCTCCCTAGGCTCTTTTGTATTCCCAATGTGTTGGCAAAAGTGGGATTAGGTCCTAGTCACTTGATATCACTTTTCTTGCCCCCACAACATGTAATACAAGATTTTTTGAAATATTAATTGCACTTGTATTAATGCAATAAATAGTTACTAGTTCAGACATATCAAGTTGAAAAATTTCTAACACATGTCTCATCTAGATTGCATATGTGCAATTCATTGATGCTGCAACATACTCTGCCTTTGATGTTGACCGTGATACACATGTCTTGTTTTTACTTATCCAAGAAACCAATCTACCTCCAAGAAGAAAAGCTCCACTGGTAGTGCTTTTCCGGTCATCAAGATTACTTGCCCAATCTACATCAGTAAACACTTCTAAAGAAAAATCATTTTTATAAGGATACCATAAGCTATAATCTATTGTGCCTTTCAAGTACCAAAATATCCTTTTCACCGCTACCAAGTGAGTCTCCTTGGGATCCTTCTGAAATATAGCAACCAAACCAACATCATGTGCAATATCAGGCCTACTATGAACAATCATGGACCTATATTATTTTTCATCAACAGAGGGTGAATCATCATGTTTAGATAATTTACAACTTGTCACCATCGAAATACCAACCGGTTTACAATCCTCCATGCCAAATATTTTCAGCACTTCCTTTACATACTTACTATGATAGATAAATATTCCACAATCCAATTGTTCGACCTAAAATCCAATGAAAAACTTAATATCACTAATTAGAGACATCTCAAATACTTTCTTCCTCAACAAAAGACATACATGAATCATCATCACCTCCAAAAATTGTATCATCTACAAATACTTCAGCTATCAACACTTTGTCTCCATCAGTCTTAAGATATATGTTACTGTCCTCACTAGTATGCTAGAATCCTATCTTGATTAGGTGTGCATACAATCTTTCAAACCATGTTCTCAGTGCCTACTTCAATCCATACAGTGCCTTATGTAACTTGCAAACCATATCTTTATCCCCAGACAAAGAAAATCCATTCGGTTATTCTATGCACACTTCTTCATCAAGGATGTCGTTAAGAAAAACATATTTAACATCCATCTAGTAGACCTTAAGTCCTTTAAATGAAACCTAAGTAAGTAAAATTCTTACTCCTTCCAATATTACCACCGGTGTAAAGGTTTCTCCATTATCTTCTCCTTCTTCTTGTGCATAGCCTTTGCATACCAACCTTGCTTTATTCCTCACAACCTTGCCTTCTTCATTCAACTTGTTTCTAAAGACCCATTTGGTGCCAATCACATTCTTGTCTTCCAATATAGGAATAAGTGTCCATGTGTTGTTCTTCTCTATCTAATCCAATTCCTCATTCATATCATTAATCCATTCATCATCCTTCAATAGTAGAAATCAGACATGAGTTTTCTCTGATTTTCCTTCTTGTTTGTACACCAGCATTTTTATCTCCTATAATTTGTTCTTCTGAATGATTCAGTCTGACATATCTAGGTATTATCGGTTCTAATGTTGTGCCTTCTACTTCATGTTCTTCATCTTATTCATCACTCCCTTCATTTACCTGTTCAACACCTATTTCTGCATTTTCCTTCTCATCATTCTTTTGTACTTCCGATTCAATAAACACAAGTTTTTCTTCATCTTTCTTAGGTTCGGATTTGCTAGTCTTATCAAATGTCTGAGAGAGTTCATATACCTTCACATTTACACTCTCAATGATCATTTTTGTTCTCTTGTTATAATATTTGAAAGCCTTACTCTTTGTAGAGTAACCAATAAAAACACCTTCATCACACTTTGCATCAAACTTTCCAGTGAAATCATCACGTTTAATGAAATATTTACTCCCAAAATTTTTAAAGTAGCTTACATTAGGAGTCTTGTCATGCCATAATTCATAAGGTGTTTTGTTGTTACCTCTCTTGACAAGTACCCAGTTCAAGGTGTAAACAATAGTGCTAACTGCTTCTCTCCAAAATATTTTCGGTACTTCACCTTGAATCAACATGGTTCTAGCATCTTCAACAATTATTTCATTCATTCTCTTTGCTATCCCATTTTGTTGTGGAGTTCTAGGAGATAGCATCTTCCTCTTGATTCCCTATTCATCACAAAACTTCACAAACTCATCGGATGTAAATTCTCCTCCCTAGTCAAATCTCAAACATTTCAAATTCTTCCTGGTTTCTTTCTCAACTAAAGATTTGAATTCTTTGAATTTACTGAATGCCTTGGAATTTTCTCTTAGAAAAGTTATCCAAATCATCTTGGAAAAATCATCAGTGAAAATCATGAAATATCTATCACCAAAATAGCTCTTAGTCCTCATAGGACCACAAAGATCAGTATGAACCAAATCTAGAATATTTTCTGAAGAGAAAGACTTACTCTTAAAAGATACAGAAGTCATCTTACCCATCTGAAAATCCTTAAATAACACATTATCTGGTTTAACAAGCCGGTGCAAACCTCTTACAATACTTGATTTACTAACCTTTATCAAATTGTCATAATTCACATCACAAAACCTCTTGTGCCATAACCATTTGTCTTCAATCTTTTCCACTA
This sequence comes from Cryptomeria japonica, assembly GCF_030272615.1. NCBI lineage: Eukaryota > Viridiplantae > Streptophyta > Pinopsida > Cupressales > Cupressaceae > Cryptomeria > Cryptomeria japonica. The sequence goes on along the minus strand of NC_081412.1, from coordinate 358,114,224 downwards.
AACAACTATTCACATTAGTATTTACATGAAAAAGATTACCTCTTGTCTTCTTTCCAGTAGCAATCAATTCTCCATTACTTCCAAGAATCATGCACACTCCACTTTTAAATTCTAGAAGATATCCCTTATCATTTAATTGACCAACACTCAAAAGGTAATGTTTTAATCCATCAACCCAAAAGACATCATCTGCATTACTTTTTCCATTTAATGAAATAGATCCTTTACCTTTAACCATGTAGGGTGAGTTGTTACCAAACCTTACCACACTGCCATCAAATTCTTCAAGGGATAAGAACTTATTTTTATTACCCATCATGTGGTGTGAGAAACCACTATCTATTATCCATCCATCACTGCTATCCATGTGTGATACAAACACTTTTTTATCAGTCAGATCTTTCATCACAACAACAAACACTATCTCATCATTGTCATCTTCTTTTGATTCTTCATCAGTTACTCCTTCATCAACTGCAAAATAGCAATATTTCTATCCTTTTCCTTTAAATTTCCTGAACTTTTCCTTTCTATCACCATCAGGACAAATCGCAGCAATGTGCCCAATCTTATTGCGGGAAAAACACTTCAAGGGTAACTTAACTTTATACTTACCAGTGCCTCTTAGAAATCTTTTAGCCAATAATGCCTCAAGTTCCATCAAATGATCTTCATTATCATCCTCACCTCTGTTACCGCCATGACTAGACCTGTAGTCATGATTATAACAAATATCCTTTCCTTTCTTCATAGATGTATTGGTTATAGAAGCTTTAAAAGCATATTCAAACGGTTTTAAAATACTATTATCAAAGTTGTTTAACTCAAATGAAGTCAACTTTCCAATAAGAGAATTAACAATGACTTTATCTTTAGAAATAGATCTCAGTTCTTGAATTGCAAAAACTCTAATAGCATATTGTGGTAGGAGAGTTCTAAGCATTTTACTAACAACAACATCATCATCAATCTTACCTCCAACACTCTTAATACCACATACAACTTCTTTCAATTTTTGACCATATTGTGCAATGTTCTCACCATCAACCATTTTCATGTCATCAAATTTGCCTCTTAAACTTTCTTCTTTTTCTCTTTGTACATGTTCATCTCCTCCATAAATCAATTCTAATTTCTCCCATACCTCAAATGCAGTTTCTAATCCATGAAAATCTATATACTCATAATCGGATAAAGTACTTACAAATGCTTCCAAGGCTTGAATGTTTTCTTGTTGTTCTTTAAGCTCATCCGGTGTTAAGGGGGTGATAGTAGGAGCAACATACTTGATTACCACATGATTCAAAAAATGAGCACCCAATCCTTTAATGTATATCTTCATCTGGTCTTTCCATATCCGGTAGTTGTCCTTGGTAAACTTGGGACCCTCCTTCTTCATCATCTTTCCCTCAAGTTGTTAATCTTTCTACACGTAGAGGACCAATGCTCTGATACCAATTGTTAATCTTAGAGGATCTAGTTAATACTAAGAGGGAGGTGTATCAATATTAACAACAATTTCAAACTTAAAACTTGAACTTATAAAACTTCACCAAATCAATCATAAACCGGTAATAAACTATTTACATTACCGGTAATCACTAATATCCAATTATTAAACCGATTTATCATAATTGCTCATTAAGTGTTCATCAACATGCATAAACTGAAAGTAAAATATAACAACACATAAAAACATTCACCACATGAACACCATGTTTTTCATGTGTAAAATCAAATAGGGAAAAACCACTGTGGGAATTGGTACCCACAAAAATCGTGCACTCTTTCGAAATGCACCTTGTTAGGGGCCTAGCCGGTTAGATGCTTACAAAGATACCCTATTAGGAGTAGACCTTGTTAGGAGTCACCTAGTTAAGGGATTTAGATGATGAGCCCTGTTAGGAGCTTTGATCTCTTAGGATCAACCTCATAAGAGGATTTAACACTCTAATGTTGAGCTACCCGATTAAGTGATTTACAATGTAAGTCCTATTAGGACCTACCCAGTTAAGGGATTTTGACTACTACAACTATTAGGGGATAACAATGAATGATCTGGGTATAACACTTAACTGCTTGCTTGATCAGATCCAATTCTACTCCAAATCTGCTACACTCTGGAAGATTTCTCACACTTTGGTTTGACTCCACACTCTTCTCAAAAACCATCGACACAACAAACATCAACTGCACCGACCTAAATAACCTTTACAACTTAGTCGGTTACAAAACCCTAAGACTTACAACATAGATCATCATAGATCTTTACAACTCATTATAGATTATTATTGATCATCATATGGATCATTTCAATCAATTACAAATTAATTACAACCATTGAATGATCACTACATCTCGATTTGATACAAAGTCAAACCCTTAGAACACTCTTCTAAGCACTTCACTATTTCCCAAGAAATTCTATCTTCAAACTTGCCAAAACACCATTCAAACACTTCATGCATTTGTGTCACATCATCACCAACATTTTAACTTGATGTAGATCACCGCCAAACCAAAAATCATTACCGGTTAAGAGAATTATTTACCGGTCCTTAAACCCTTCTTAAACCCTAGCAAAAAATACATAAAAAATGACTTCCGTAAACCAAAACATGATACGGTTCTGGTCATATACATATTACAATGATACAAACTCACATTCCAAACCATAACACTTCAATCATCACCAATTGTTAGATCTAATCAAAACATTTCCTTGTTTACCGGTTAAGGTCCTAATTCCCAGTTTCCTATTTCATTACTGGTAAGCTCTTTTTGTTAGATGAAAAAGACTAAGATGACAAAATGCAACATATTAAACATTTGTTTCCATCAATGACAACACAAATAACTGATCAAAGTTATCCAATCATGCAATCTCAATCTCTTCATCACAATGTCATCACAAATAGTCTTTTATCGGTTCAGTCATCATTCTTCATCTACATTAGTTATGTCAATCATGCCTACACACTCTATAGTCATTTACTATCAAATTTCTTAAATGATTTTTATTGCCACATAAATATAATTTGGTTTGTGTGCAACATTTATCCTTTCAAGTATTTGATAAAATATTTGATTGAACTCAGAGCTAGATTTATTGAGTTTTCTCCTAACTATTACAAACTATATAAAACATTCTTGTGAATTCAAAATTTGCATGAATTCAATAGAATTCAATAGGATATTTATGTACCATTGACATGTTGCATCCATAAATATGCTATCAAATAATATTCGACAAGAAAAAACCTCATGGTTAGTTTGATTCCTAATCATTAAATCTTTACAAATCCCTAAATGTCAAAATCATGTCCAATGTTAGGGGTGAAAAGAGGACTTGCTAATTATATGCATTTATAAGAATTTCATGAAATGCCTAGATATACACATAGGATTTCCTATTGGAATGAAACCAACCCTAGGTTCAACTCATCCAAATTATATAAGAATTTTCATGCAATTTATAAGCATGATAAAGAAGCATTTCTTGTGCATGCATTACTCTCTTTTTTATTTATTTTTTATTATTTTATAAACTTTTTATTTTTCTCATGAATTTCAACAAGGTTAAGGGAAATTAAAATCATTTTTGGAATAAAAATTTGGATTTTTGAACACTCATAGTATTCCCCTTTCATGGATCTCCTAGTTTTGTTTCTATTGATGTGTACTTTGGCATGCTAACATGTTAGAATGCCAAAAGTTCTCCTAATTGGAAGGTAGCTATCCTCAAGAGTCTTTTTTTAATCATAATTTGTGAGGTTGACCAAAATATCTTAGTAGGAAAGTGTTTTAGCTGGCTCATTCAAGAGACTTTCGTGAAATATGACGAGTCATTCACAAGGACTAAGGGTTCAACATAGTGAAATCAATCACACACAACCAATGTAAGTCCTTAATTCAATCAAAGAACTATCAATGTGAATTTAATTTTAAAATAATTTATAATTTTCAAGATTTTAACATTGATAGTTTCAACATCAATTTGAATAAAATATTTTTAAAACTATTTGACATACTAAGTATCTTTAAAATAAAAAATACACATCTTGCAGTTTAAAAAAACATTCACAATATTTTGTTCCAATTTCAAAAATGAAAATTCTAATTTTTCGGACAACAATGAATCTTTCAAAGGAAATATTTATACAAATATGAAAATTAAAATACCAATTGACATTTTTGTCTTTTATTTGAGAAATCCATCATTTTAAGACTCCAACACAAATCCTAATAAAAAAACAATATGAAACAAGTGCAAAAAGATAAGGGAAGAAGAATAAGATTAGTGAATCTAGACTTGTCTTTAAATATTCCATACATAATTCGGTAAATTGATAAGTTCAATGAAGACCATTATTTAACCAACCCATGTTACTACAACTAAAACACATTGAAGATGCAATATCTAGAGAATTTAGACTTGCTATAAAATTGCTACAACCACAAGCCTTGTCATGCAAATTGAGAAAGCACTCAAATAGTTAATGTGCACGATAAATTAAATTTTAACCAAATGAATATGTTTAAATTCACCATGTAGAACAAGGTGTTAGGAATATGAAACACATTTTTTGGATCCATCAAATATTCATAAATTGCTTAGAAAGTGAAAACTATTATAAAAATAGAAACCCAAATAAATGAAGCAAAACATTTTGTATATGACATTCAAATGTAAGTTTTAGAGGATTTTAAACTCTTCACAACTATATATTACATTCAAATTTAAGTTATAGTTGCAAATATATAGGTATATTTGATTGAGAAAATGAAAAGCCATTCCCTTTATAAACCACAAAGGACAATATTACAAGTAGAAAACCAAAATTCACTTAAATTTACTTTTATCATCTTCGCCTTTGTCACACGTCATTAAAATTGACTTTTAAATGAATATCATTAACTTATGCACACTTCCCAAATGTCTTTTACACTCTTTTGAAACTTTTCCTAAACATATTTAACAACTTTATCTAATAAAAATCTAATAACATGACAAACCGATTAACTAAATGAACTTCGTCAACCTCAACGAAAGAATTCTCTTATTCTTAGTAGCACATGTGTGATGAAATAACTCTCATAAATCTCTAAAGAATCATATATGAGGTAAATGGGGTTCACTGGTATAAACATGCAAACTAGGAATCAAACCCAATCCCATCAACATAAATTAGGAAAATAATCAATAGGCCCAACTAAACCTTGGGAGAGATGGGCAAATGGATTGATTACTTCCTTTTTTGTGCTTTGATATGATTGGATAATATAGAATAAAAAAATGATAGAGTTACATTCAAATATATAAAATTGAGAGTAATCAACCCAAATAAAAATCTACATAACATATATGCAAACTCTGAGAACAAATCTGGAAATGGGAATCACAAAGGGACTTGTATTTATAATTTGAGCCTAAAAGTGTTGGTATATGTCAATAGGTGCCACTAACCTAAAGGTATTGGATGCAAATATTATCAATAGATTTTGGATAAGTATGTCACATAGATCATCTCCTTAAAATTTTATTCGAAAAGTATTACATTGACAATAGTTGCCACTGATCAGGGTTTCTACTTATTTAAAGTCTTGATCTCTTTATCGTAGTTTAAACTCCCTAAATCTACAATCATTCTCTATCATATCTAAATTGTATATAGACAAGAGATAGAAAATGGTGTTGGGTTGTATAGAGGTTTTCCTATGTCAATACTTGAGTTTGAATTGAACCTACATCAATGGTAAATAGAATAAGAGAGGTTACCCTTGCTGGCATTTGTGTAGAGTTTGTTGACATGATGATATTATGTTGTCATTGATGTCAATATGTTGGAGAGTTTGTCCAAGAGAACCAGTATGATAAAATGTGAACCGACATTTTCTATGAAGACTTAACATGGTATGACTACCGGTTGGTAGTCTTAGCTTAAGGGTTTCTGGTTGAAGTGTTCCAAGCCTGTGTGATTCAACCGATGACATCGTGTGATGAGTTAGAATTGTAATGAAGATCATATCATTGTGCCATGTCAGCCTTGTGTGCATAAAGGATCTTACATGAAGGAGATTGATCCTATCTACCTCAGGAATGTGTGAAGTCCCTGTAAATGGTGGAGAATGCGTGATGGGTTATAGCTTCCATGAAGCGGTGAAGAACGAGCGATGGAGAATGTCTCAAGATCTGTTCAAGACCGTTATATCCAAATGCAAAGTGTTCAATGGCTAGGATTGAACCGCTTGAATTGCTTGACCTAAATGTTTAGGGTTTAGGGTTTAGGCTACCAACCTATCTGTTTCCTATAAGGTCGACGTTGTGTTTCATGCTGAGGTTGCTGGCAAATGGTGTATGTGTATCTAAGTGCAAAGATACATGATTCTTTCTAGACCAGATGAGAGAAGAGGATTGATTCCTGCATAGTGTGTGTGCAGAAGGAAGGAACTTAAATGGATCTACATTAGGCATTGAGTGCTATTATCAGATCATTGTAATACCTATTTAGCTTTAACCACTTCAATAGTAGGAAAATCCCTTAACTGGGTAGCTTTAATCATCTTGTTGTAAATCCTTTAACAGGGTGACTCAAACTCATTGAGTTCTTTAAATCCTCTAACAAGGTAACCTCTAACAAGGTTTAACCCTTAACCGGGTGATCTCTAATAGGATCAGTTCCTAGCAAAACCTATTGTAATAGTCTTTAACCAAACTAGGCTCCTAACAGAGCAGACTTCTAAAGAGTTCAAAAGTAGCTTGTGGGTATTCATCCCCACCATGGTTTTTCCTAGTTGGGTTTCCACATGAAAAATCTGTGTGTCATGTGTAGTATTTTTCATGTGATGATTTAAGTGATTTGTGTCTGAAGATAAATCATGCTGAGCTAGCTGTTATTTTATTTCTGATGATAAATTACATATTCATGCATAAAGGTGAAATGGAAGTGTAGTAGTAATTTGAGTGGAAAGATAAGTGTTTAACTGGTTAATTCTTGTCATAGTCATTCTTAGCTTTACCGGTTGCACTCTGTTTCAAACCAGTGTTACTGTCTGTCAGACATTTGCAGTGTTTGTAGTTAAATCAGTTCAGGAAAATTTTTTGTGAGTATACTGATTCACCCCCCTCTCAGTACCAGTTTGGTACTTATTGTTCATCATTGAGTTATCAATTGGTATCAAAGCGTCCTCTAGTTCCTCTGTGTTGTAAGCTTAACTGCTTGAGGGAAAGATCCTATTGTAATGATGGAGAGGGAAGGTCCAAAGTTCAATAGAGATAACTTCAAAATATGGAAGGACAAAATGAAGATTTACATCATAAGCATGGGTGCTCAACACTGGAGCTATGTTGAGAATGCTTTTGTTATTCCTACCGGTACTCTCACTAATGATCAAAAGAGAGAAATACAGGAGAATGGGAAAGTCATGGAAGCCCTAATCAGTAGCTTATCTGACATTGAGTTTATTGATGTCCAGGATAAAGATAATTCCAAAGAAGTATGGGAGACTCTTGAGAGTATCTATGGTGGTGATGAGCATGTAAACAAGCTAAGGAAGAAAGCCTTAGAGGGAAGTTTGAAGACATGCAGATGGTTGAAGGTGAAACCATTCAATAGTATGGAATAAGAATCAAAACTGTTGTTGGAGATATCAAGAGTGCAGGTGGTAAAATGAAAGATTCCACTATGGTAAGCAAAGTTCTGAGATCCTTATTATTGGTCTATGCAATAAGGGTTGTTGCTATTCAGGAGTTGAGATCAATAGACAAGACTAAGGTATCCCTAGACTCCATCATTGAAAAGTTGACAACCTATGAGCTAAATAGTTTTGATGGTAGTGTTCAAAAGACTGAATCAGCTTTTAAAGCTTCTGTTGTACCATCCAGAAAAGGAAAAGAAGCAAGCACCAATGGTGAACCAAGACAGAGCAGAGAAATGGATGATGAGGAGATCCTGATGGAATTTGAAGCTCTTCTTGCCAGGAAACTTCCTAAAGGAACTGGTAAATACAGAGGTAATCTCCCTTTGAAATTTCTTTTCTTGTAACTAGACAAGACATATTGCTATAAACTGTCCTAATGGTGACAACAAGGAAAAACCAGAGAGGTTCAAGAAATTCAAAGGAGGAAACTGGAGAAACTATTTTGTTGTAGTTGATGAAGGTGTCATAGATGAGGAATCAGAAGATGAAGAGAATGAAGATATTGTGTTTGTTGCAGTAAACAAAGATGTGTCAGACAAGAAGCCTCTTGTCTCCCACTTTGATAACTCCAATGAGTGGATCATTGATAGTGGTTGTTCTCACCATATGACTGGTGACCGGAGCAAGTTTCTATCTTTGGAAGAATATGATGGTGGTGTGGTTCATTTTGGTAATGATGCACCATGTATGGTTAAAGGAAGAGGGTCCATCTCTCTGAATGGAAAGAGAAGTGCTGAAAATGTGTATTGGGTGGAAGGTCTCAGACATAATCTATTGAGTGTTGCCTAGCTGAATGATAGTGGACTCATTCTGGAATTCAAAAATGGCGTGTGCAAAATCAAAGGAAAGAATGGTGAATTGATGGCCACCGGTATGCAGACCAAAGGTAACTTATTTCAGCTGGATGCAAATGTAAGTACATGTCTTATGGCTAAATTTGATGATAGCTAGATATGGCATAGGAGACTCTACCATGTAAACTTTGATAACATTGTGAAGGCCAGTAAGATCAAGGCAGTCAAAGGATTGCCAGTGCTGAGAAAACCAGAAAATCCTTTTTGCAGAGAATGTCAATTGGGGAAAATGTCATCATCAACTTTCAAAGGTAAATCTTTCACTGTAGATAATTTACTTGATCTTGTGCATACTGATTTGTGTGGTCCTATCAAAACTAGGAGTGTGTAGGGAGATAGGCATTTCATGATTCTGACTAATGATTGCTCAAGAATGATGTGGGTCACATTCTTGAAAGATAAGTCTGAAGCTTTTGGAAAGTTCAAAGCTTTCAGAGCATTGGTAGAAAAGGAAAGTGGTAGAAGAATCAAATGACTTAGAATTGATCAAGGAGGAGAGTTCATTTCTGGTGAATTCAACAAATATTGTGAAGAGAATGACATCAAGAGACAACTGTTTGCTCCCCGGACTCCATAGCAGAATGGCTTAGCAGAGAGAAACAACCAGATTGTGGTTGAAGTAGCTAGAACTATGCTGATCCAAGGAAAAGTCGCTCACACCTTTTGGAGAGAAGCGGTGAGCACTGCAGTATACACAATGAACCAGGTACTCATCAAGAAAGGAAAAGATAAGACTCCTTATGAGTATTGGACTAGTAAGACACTAGTAGTAAGCTACTTTAGAATGTTTGGTAGCAAATGTTATATCAAGAGGAGTGAACATCTGAGCAAGTTCGATGCAAAATGTGATGAAAGAATATTCCTAGGATATTCCACCAAGAGAAAAGCTCTCAAATGTTTCAACAATAGGCTCAAAGAATTGTTGAAAGTAGCAATGTTAGAGTTGATGAAAAATCTGGAAAACCTGAGGAAATCGGCAGTAAGCAAGTAAGAGATGAACCGGTAATAACCTTCTAGGAACCGGTTGCTAATCAGCCATGTACCAGTAACAATGTTCCTTCACCGGTAGATGCTGATGCTGATGAAGATGAGGATGAAGAAGAAAAGCAAGAGGAATCAGTCAAGAGCATTCCTCAATATGTCAAACTGAATCATGATCCAAAGCAGATCATAGGAGATAAGGATGCAAGAATCCTTACAAGAAGAAAGGTCAGAGAAAATTCTTGTATGATCTATGAATTTGAGCCTAAATCATTCAAAGAGGCACATAAAGATGAATACTGGATCAAGGTAATAGAGGACGAACTTGACCAGATAGAGAAGAATGGCACATGGTCTTTGGTACCCAGACCAGAGTATAAAAATGTCATTGGTACCAAATGGGTTTTCAGAAACAAGTTGAATGAGGATGGCACAGTGGTAAGGAACAAAGCTAGACTAGTATGTAAAGGATATGCTCAAGAAGAAGGAGAAGAATATGGAGAAACCTTTGCCTCAGTAGCAATATTGGAAGGAGTTCATATGCTTCTTGCATATGCAGCTTTTAAAGGATTCAAGGTATACCAAATGGATGTAAAATGTGCACTCCTAAATGGAATACTTGAAGAGGAAGTGTATATAGAGCAACCAGATGGGTTTTCCCCATCAGAAGATAGTGACATGGTGTGTAGGCTGCATAAAGCCTTGTATGGACTAAAGGAGGCACCTAGAGCATGGTATGAACGATTGCACTCCCAACTTGTGAAGATAGAAATATCTACTTGAAATTAGAAGGAGATCAGATTCTGATCTATGAAGTATTTGTTGATGATATCATCTTTGGAGGTGATGACAAGATGAGTCATGAATTTGTTGATGAGATGAAAAAGGAGTTTGAAATGTCACTCATAGGGGAGATTAAGTTCTTCATTGGACTGCAAATTCAACAAATGAAAGATGGAATCTTTATTACTCGGTCCAAGTATGTCAAAGAGGTGTTGAAGACCTTTGGCATGGAAGATAGTAAACCGGTTGGTACACCAATGGTGACCGGTTGTAAGCTATCAAAAGAAGATGACTCAGCGGTGGTAAATGAGAAGGATTACTGATCAATGATTGGTAAGTTGCATTATGTAGTGCATAGCAGACCGGACATTGCACATGCAATGGGTATTACAACTCAGTTTCAGCAAAGCCCTAGAGAATCCCATTTGGTAGTAGTCAAGCGGATTCTTAGATATTGAAGGGAACTATTGACTATGGGTTATGGTATCCATATAATAATGATTTCAACCTGAAAGTGTTCACAGATGCTGATTGGGCTGGTAATGTAGATGACTGGAAGAGCGAAACCGGTGGTGCATTCTTTCTCGGTGGTAGACTAGTCTCATGGATGAGTAAAAAGAAGAGTTGTATCTCTCAATCTACAGAAGAAGTAGAGTATGTTGCAGCCTTTATGAACTGTACCTAGACTATTTGGATGAAGCATGTATTGAATGGCTTCAAAGTTCTTGTATCTGAACCGGTAAGCATATTTTGTGACAATACAAGTGCAATCAACATTTCCAAGAATCCGGTTTTGCATGCTAGAACTAAGCACTTTGAGTTCAAGTATCATTTCTTGAGGGAAAAGGTTCAGAACAAGGAGGCTGTACTGAAACATGTTTCTAGTAAGGAGAAGTTAGCAGATATATTCACCAAGCCTCTACCAAAGGCTTCATTTACCTATTTAAGAGGTGAATTAGGGGTGCTGCCACTTCAAGAGGTAAACTGAAAGTATGTACTTCACATCAGTTAGGTATTGCTGTGTCCAAATTTTTCTGGATTGATGTGTGTATATGGTGAAAATGGATAACAATAATAACGATATTGAAAGGCTAAATGAATTCAACCACAAAACCCTAGCCTAACAATCAACAAAGATCCACTATAACATATGAAGATTACCTAAGACAATGCAAATCAAATGAAATCACAAAGATTATACCATCACATGTCCAATAGGGTTTTGATCTCCATTCTTCCTATCTCCATTGATCTTGCTTGATATATTTGCTCTCAGATTTTATGTGCACAAGAGCTCAACAAAGAACGGAATGTGGTTGCAAGTAGGATCGTAGTGTAGTCAAGTCCTCCAAATTGTCGATTAGGGTTTGATAATGAAGAAGGCATCTCCTTAAATAGAAGACACAATATGAAATGGAGGGATAAGATTGAGAGGTGTAAAAGGAGGTCGGCTAAGATTAGAGGGTAGGTAGAAGAAATAATAAAATAATGAAAGGGGTAGGTAGTGTATGAATTAAGAGATGAATGACATGTGTCATAGGTAAAAAAAGCTAATGAATTAATTAAATAAATAAAGATTTATTTAATTAATAGAAGAAGTGGGATCAATTAAATAAATAAAATATTTATTTAATTTAGGAAAATGATAATTTAAATAAATAAATGTATTTATTTAAATGAGAAATAAGGCTAGAAGAGGATAAATGAATTAATTAAATAAATAAAGATTTATTTAATTAATAGAAGAATTAGGCTTAGATAATTAAATAAATAAAATATTTATTTAATTAGACATGACAATTTTAGGTGTCTACATTTTGCCCCTCTTTGAGACAATGCGTCTTGTCGCGTTGTTTCAAAGAAGATAAGATGAACTGATACAGAGTTGCCCCAGAATGGGAATGATATGCCCCCTCGAGAGATTGGATAAAAATGTTTGAAAAGATTGCAGACAATCTCTCGATAAGAAAGAAAGGCTAGAATGGATTGACCGGATAAAGTGACAAAGTCACGGGATAATGAAGACTAACTCGGAAAATGAAAGTGAGGGCTAGGGGTAGTCTATAAGATAGACCACGGGGGAAAATACATCCTCATTGTCATCCACACGTCCACAAGAGCATATTGCAAAGCGAAAATAGAGCAGGTTTTGTCAGCAGCGATGGCTTTCACTCACAGATTCGACCACGTTCGCCGATTCTAGAGGCCAGCAGAGGCAGGAGAGCCGGTAAGTACCACCAAACCTCCTCGTACTTTGACACATTCAATTTTGTCATTAATGCATGTTGAATAGGGTAATAAATGCGCTTAGATTAGGGTCCAAAAAGTGTCAAAAAAATGTCTAGGCGCGTCTGCGTTGGTGCCAGGCGCATCTGTGTTCGCCAGGCGCGTCTGTGTCGGTGCTAGGCACGTCTGTGTCTGGAACCGCGTCTATGTCCAATGCGGGCGCGTTTATGTCATGCAGAGGTGTTTGTGTTTCAAAGTCGCGTTTATGAAAAATATAGGCATGTTTATGTCATACAGGTGCGTCTGTGTTGTTTAGGCACGCTTGTGAGGTCTATAGGCGCGTTTGTGAGTTAAAAGCGCGTTTATGTCTGAAAATGCAAGGTTGTGTCTTCTAGGTCAAATCGGCAGTTCTGTGATGAACATACGCTGTCGATTGGATAAGCTGTTGAGATGATACACTCAAGCAGGTCCTCTAGGAAGACTAGGATAGATCAAGGCACTTTGTGATGAACAGTGAGCACCAAGATAGAGTACTTTGTGATGAACAGGGAGTACCCAAAGTATGAGCAGCACTTTGTGATGAACATGGAGTGCAAATGTGAGTAACACTTTGTGATGAACAGTGAGTGTCACACACGTAGTACTTTGTGATGAACAAGGAGTAGTACTAGGATAGAAGCAACACTTTGTGATGAACAGTGAGTGTCACTAGGATAGATAACCATATGCATTTAGATCACAAAGTAGCATTTTGTGATGAATAGTGAATGCCACCATGACTGACATGATTGATTTGCTTGACTGCAGGAGTACTTGCCTATGTTGGAATCACGGGAGAGATTCCCATTGACTCAGAGATTGCAACCTGAGCTGACAGCTGAGGAGCGAGCTGCCATCGAGGAGATGGGCTTGAGACATGTGCTATATGTGCCTGAGTTTTGGGCAAACATGGGACTGTTGACTGCACTTGCCCAGAGATGGCATTTTGAGACATGCACTTTCCATTTGCCGATGGGTGAGATGACAGTCACCCTTGAGGATGTCTACAGGATTCTACATATACCGATTGATGGAGATTTGATTCCATATGATCGTGACGGAGACAGGGAGGCATTGAGACGGGTGTTTCAGGATCCCGGCCTAGAGATGAGGGCTGGTCATGTGGCATGGGACACCATGATAGCCACAGGATTAGCATTGCCAGCTATGATTGGAGGAGCTATCAGTGGGTTCTTGTGTCCGGATAGGGTGACACGGGGATTGGCAGTGGGCTGGGGCGGAGCACTGGAGACACTGGTGACGCAACACACCAGATATGCTTGGGGACCATGTGTGTTGGCCCACTTATATTATGAGCTTCACCAGTTTGTATACCACGGGTCAGTTGGATTGGGCTGCGGGGTGACACTACTACAGGTTTGGGCTTACGAGCATCTGTCGATTACCCGACTGATACACTTCAGGGGTAGAGGTCATGGATGCAGCTTTGTTCATTTATATGACATGATCACCTTGCAGCCGCGGATTGGCAGGTTAGAGCACTGGCGGCGAGTGATAGATGACATTGATGTAGTCATCTGGAGACCGTATCTAGGATGCGAGGAGTGGGAGGATGACGCAGTGGAGCTTCCCTACACCTTCCAGAGTAGGTACCTGATTGGGCGGACGCCCTATATATTAGAGAGACAACTAGTGGACAGGGTATGCAGGCAGTATGGTAGGATCCAGAGGATGCCACGAGGCTCGGGTATGTATGCCCATACAGTTAGGGATCAGGCACAGTTTGGGCCTTTATTGTCATATGATCAGGCGCTGACACAGCTGGCATAGATGATACCTCTTCCTTGGGACATGTGGCCTGAGATTGAGGATGCTGGGATGGATGCAGAGTATACAGTGTATTGGGCAGAGCATCTATTCCCACGATTGACAGATCCAAGGGAGCTATTGGATGGAGATGGAGGTGGGGACGATGATGATGGTGGTGGAGGTGATGGGGGTAGAGGCCGACAGAGGTGGAGGGGAGTAGTGGGAGAGAGGCGAGTTGCACCTCGGAGGGAGGGTGGGGAGGAGAGGTAGGCTCGGGTGGTGAGGGGTCACGGTGGATTGCCCCTACAGGTACCAGCAGCACAGGGTCCCAGGCAGGTACAGAGACAGGGACAGGTGCCAGTACAGGCATAGGAGTAGGGATTGAGACAGGTACAGGCACAGAGGCATGTACAGAGATAGGTACCCATATAGGCACTAGTATAGGTATAGGTATAGGTATAGGGGTAGGCACCCGTAGAGGGAGAGCTACAGGCAGAGGCAGAGGGGGCTGACCCAGAGGAGGATGAGCTGATTGAGCTTAGGGAGATCTGCCAGGGCCAGGCAGATGAGATACAGGAGCTGGAGAGGGAGAGGGATCGGCTCAGGATGAGGCTCAGAGATACTGAGCGGGAGAGAGATCAGGCCATCCAGCGCTATACCGAGGCTGAGACAGTACTGAGGGCAGGGAGACAGGCGGCGGAGGACACAGGGGCAGGATATGCATATGTCTTGTGGGCCGGAGAGGAGATAGGGTACTGGAGGGACCTCTACTTTGGTGCAGTTCCAACAGATCAGCGGGCGAGGAGCTTCCATACACCATCGCGTACAGCGACAGCTACGAGAGGGAGTCAGAGGAGGCAGGCATCTAGTGGTGGGGTCATGGGTCCTCCACCACCACCAGATAGAGGGGGTAGGCGGGATGATCCTGGGGTGGGTCCTTCAGGGGCTCAGATTCCATCGAGGCCAGGCGGCTCCGAGGGAGGGAGTTCATCATAGCCTTAGAGGGCTCCCATTGTATCAGTGTTGTACCATTCTTTTGTATTGTAGACATCTGTGGGTGATTGTAGCCATATGATTTTGACATCATTGTATCATGACACTTTTGATTATATATATGAGATGATTCATCTTTGTGGCAGCCATATGCATGTGTACCTATGTGATGAGATGTTCTTATGTGATGTTTATGATATGGATGCAAATATGTATATAATGCAATATTTTTGTTCTTTTATGTTTTACATGTGTATGCATGATGCAAATGTGAATGTAAGTAATGCCGATGAATATGCAAATGGAAATTGTGCTAACAAGTGTTGTGTGTAGGATGTGATGCAATTGTGATATCTATGTGTATGTATGAAATGCTTATATGTGGTAATGCAGGTGTAGCTACATGAAATGCAAATGTTTTTGGTGTGTCATTATACTCAGTCATGTGATAGCAGGTTACGCGGACTCGAGAAGGACGATGGAAGTCAATCAAGAAAGGGGGATGGAAGACAAAAGATATGAAAGTGAAAGAGCTTCTTGTGCGTTATCATCATTGAGCTTTATTATGGCAAGTAGGTTATGACAATCGAGGCATATGTTCGACCCAGAAAGTCATTGTACCTGTTTGCATGGAGATAAGACAGTCACACACAAGGAATGCCCCAGTTCACACTAGACTCACAGTGTCCTCATATCCTTGGACAAGTCATAGCATTACTAAGAGACAATCCACAGACAGCAAAAGAAAAATAGGTGATGATACCCCATCCTAGCCTTTCTAGTCAAAGACATCCTAGAGATAGAATCTCTAGTCAAAGACATCCTGGAAAAGCTAAAAGACATGTCACCAAAAAAGATGAAATCAAAAGAAAACCAAGACTCAACACCAACATCCACTATAGTCCTCAAGTTTAGTGTCTCTTGTCACTTGTATAAGTCTTATTTGATTGTGGTCACAATGTTTACTTTCATAGAAAGGATAGATAGCACTGAACCATAATGTTGTCTGAGTCTCTTGAAAGATTTGATTTGTTGAAGCCCATTGTTGCTGCTGTGTCTCATCTAAAACTGACTGAATCCATGAAACTGATACTTTATTGCAGAGAAGATGAAACTTTATTGCGGATCTATGATGCAGATGTTGCTTTATTGCGGATTGTGCGCGAATAGACTGAAGAAAGCTGGAAGAAACTTTACTCCTTGAAACATGTGATGTTCTCAGTTCCACACCCATCACTAGACGTAGGATTTACCTTAGCCACAGATAGGGTCTGATTTGTTATGGATGGAAAGGGATGTGAAAAGGGAGGTTTATTATGAATGGCTAACCAATCTTAAGTAGATCAATAACAAGCCATGATGGGACTGGGTAAGTTTATTATGGATGAATAGGTTGTGAGTGTGTGCAAAGTGAAATGATAAAAGAGAATCCTGAAGGAGGGAGGAGCAATGTCTCTACGCATGGCGCTGGTGACCCAGTTTTCACCATGGCACTTGCCCAGGGTGCCACCAAAGTGGTTTTCACCGTTGGACGAAATTATTTCTCTTTACTTTTTTCAATTTTTTCAATGTTTTTGTGTCACAAGGCGCCTATTTGCCAGGTTTTCACCAAGTAACGATTTTTTTTGTATTTTTGAATTAGGATATTCCGACGAGCTATGTGTAGAACCTACGAAGGTGCATGCTATTGATAGGATCCTCCAAAGGTTCACCTTCTATAGTTGAGAGCTGATATGCACCAGATCCATATGCTGCTGTAATAATGTAAGGACCAAGCTAGTTTGGTTCGAACTTGCCCTTCTTCTCTCTGTCTTGCTGATTCTTGGGGTTTTCTCTGAGAACCAAGTCACCTACCTCAAATGTGCGAGGCTTGACCTTGTGATTGTAGCTGCAACTCATTCGTTGTTGGTAAGCCTTGAGATGATTAAAAGCAGTTTGTCTCCGTTCATCCAGCAGTTCTAGTTCTTGTAAGCGAGAGACTCTATAATCTTCATCAGTGATGATGTTTTGCAAAGAGACCCGTAAAGAGGGTAACTCGACCTCAATAGGCAAGATGGTTTCAGAACCATATACTAGTGAATAGGGTGTAGCTCCTGTAGGTGTACGGACGCTTGTGCGATAGGCCCAGAGTCCAGGATTGAGTTGGATATGCCAATTACGGCCAGTGTCATTGACTGTCTTCTTGAGGATTTTAAGGATTGTTTTATTAGACGCCTCATCTTGGCCATTACCTTGGGGGTAGTACGGTGTGGAGAAATGATGGGAAATATGGAAGCGGTCACAGAGTTCACGAACATCCTGATTTTTGAAGGGACACCCGTTATCAGTGATAATGGAAACTAGAATACCGTATCGGTAAATAATATAGTTAAGGATGAATGTAGCAATTTGTTTTCCCGTAACTTGTGTGAGAGGCACGACTTCAATCCATTTTGTAAAATACTTTGTGGCAGTGATAATGAATTTATGACCATTGGAAGAAGGAGGGTGAATCTTGCCTATGAGATCGAGTCACCACTGACAAAAGGGCCAAGGAGACGCAAGTGGTTGAAGTTCTTGTGCTGGCGCATGTATGAGATCTCCATGAATTTGACATTGCTTACATTTCTTGACAAACTGATATGAGTCTTTCTCCATATTGGGCCAGTAATATCCCATCCTGATAAGTTTCTTGGCCAAGGTAGGACCACTAGCATGTGGACCACATATCCCTTCATGCACTTCACGTAACGCAATCTGAGCTTCGTCACTTTCTAGACATATAAGAAGAGTGCCATCTAGACCTCGCCGGTATAGGATATCAGCTAAAATGACATATCGAGAGGATTGGTGAATGAAGGTGTGGCGTTGGTTATTTGATAGATCAAGAGGTAGGATATTGTCGCGAAGGTATGTGAAGATGGAACCATATAATTGGGATTCGGGACCGACAACACATATCATCTCAGTAGGGATTATCTCATATGAAGGGACCAAAAGGTTATCCACCAAGAACTCATAACGGGTCTCGTTTGGAGGTAAATCAATCAATGAAGCAATTGTAGCCATGGCATCTGCAGCTCGATTCTGCTCTCTTGGTATCTGCTCAAAATCTATCTTTGTGAAGTGTTGTTTTAGATCATCCACCATTTGTTTATAAGGCATTAACTTTTCATCTTTTGTTTGATAATCACCAGTTGCTTGACGGATAACAAGTTGGGAGTCTCCAAAAACACGAAGTTCCTAGATCGTCCATTGAACTGAAATTCATAATCCTATTGTTAATGCCTCATATTCCGCTATATTGTTAGTGCAAGGAAATAATAAGAGGTATGATTTTGGTATAGAATCCCCTTGAGGAGTTATAAAGAGGATGCCAGCTCCTGCCCCATGCTGTGTGTATGAGCCATCGAAGTACAGTTGCCATGGCTTTGCATGTGACACTATTAAAATGGATTCATCTGGAAATTCTGAACTTAGAGGAACATCATCTATCATGGGAGCATCTGCTAATTGATTTGCGATGGCTTGTCCTTTTATTGCTTTTCTATCCACATACTCGATGTCGAATTCACTCAGTATCATTACCCATTTGGCCAGTCGCCCAGTAAGTGTTGCCTTATTGAGAAGGTATTTCAACGGATCTATCCTTGCAACTAACTTTGTCTTATGAGTAAGCATGTAATGTCGTAATTTCTGTGAAGCAAAGACCACGGCCAGACATGCATGCTCAATTGGTGTGTATTTTAGCTTGTATCCCACCAATGTGCAACTGATATAGTATATTGCTTTTTCCTTGCCTTCAGTGATTTGTTGCGCTAAGAGTGCACCCAATGCTATTGGAGTAGCTGATATGTATAATAACAGTGGTTGATCTGGAACTGGTGGCATCAGAACTGGCGGATTTAGAAGATAATATTTGAGCATCTGGAAAGCCTATTGACAGTTGTCATCCCATTTGAATTTGATGTTTTTATGTAGCAGGTGCTGAAAAGGATTACACTTATCTGCCAGTTGTGCTATGAATCTTCGGATGGACTCGAGTCTCCCTTGTAAGGATCGAAGTTGACTGATATTTCTGGGTGGTTGCATTTCCAAGATAGCTTTGACTTTTGCTAGATCCGCTTCAATTCCTCTTTTGGATACAATGAATCCTAGGAGCTTCCCAGAGGTTACTCCAAAGACACATTTCTTAGGGTTTAATCTTACTTTGTATTTTTCCAACCGATCAAAGGCAACTGAAAGTATGTCCAAATGTGTATTTCTATCTATTGATTTGACCAAGAGGTCGTCAACATAATCTTCCGCAGTTACATGCATGAGATCATGAAAGATAGTAGTCATAGCTCTTTGATATGTAGCACCTGCATTCTTTAACCCAAAAGGCATGACATTCTAGCAGAAAGTTCCCCACGGACAAGTAAATGCTATTTTATGTTGATCCTCGGGTGCAATTCTTATCTGATTATAGCCAGAGAATCCATCCATTAATGATAGCATTTCATGACCTGCTGTGAGATCAACAATCAAGTCAATGTTTGGTAATGGGAAGTCATCCTTTGGACAAGCTTTGTTGATGTCTTTGAAATCTGTGCAAATTCTGATGCTACGATCTGGTTTACTGACAGGTACCAAGTTAGAGATCCATTCAGGATAATCAATTGGACGTATGAATCCGACATCGAGTAATTTCTCAAGCTCTGCTTTGACTAGTAATGCCACTTGTGGATGCATTTTTCTCAATTTCTGTTTTACTAGTTTTGCCCCCGGTTTGACTGTCAGATGATGCATTACCAAATCTGGATCCAATCCAGGCATATCAGCGTATGACCAAGCGAAGTTGATTTGTCGCTCTTTGAAGACTTATGAATTTTGACCTTTCAGACTCTGTCAGTGATTGAGCTAGGAATATGTTGTGTGGAACCTCCTCTGTACCGATGTTTGTTTTGATAGTCTCCTCTACCAACATGGATGATTTTTCCTCATATGATGCTGGGAGAATGTCGAGCCTTCCATCTTCGAGCGCCTCAGAGAGGTTTTCACCCTCAGATACGTCTTTTCTTTTTACTTTTTTGGGGTCAGATAGCGCCACAGTGTGGTTTTCGCCATAAGACCCTTGATTTGTTCTTATTTTCACATTTTTGCGAATGGAAGGTCCGACACCCTCACCAAAATATGCCACGCTATTGAGTTCTATGGTGTATCCTACTTTATGGTCTCCAGGGGGAAGATCATCTCATATGCCTAGATAATCAATAAAAGCTTCATCATTTTGGAATGTATCCAACTGTGCAAGTCCTTCATTATCCTAGTCAATGAGTTGGTGATGAACAAGGGGAAGGCCTTTAATGTTTTCGGAGTTTGCAGGGTTAAGAGTGAAGATGTGGTTATATTCAGGTATGTCAAGGTAATTATCAAAGTCATCGATGGCACTCTCCTCATCAGTCTCGATCGCGAAAGAATCCAAATTATCATCACTAGTAGCGCATTCCAGAACAGGTGTTCTCATCCTATGTGATTTCAACCTAGAACCTTGAGACAAGGACTGTATAGACTCCTCATGGGTTGTTTCTTGACCAACTCTGAATTTGTTATAAAACTCCTCCTCTTCTGTGGGTTCACCTGGCTCTCTGAATGTCTCGGTGAGCTCATAGTCACTGGAGGATTTGTCTGAACCCCATTCCCATTCGTTGGAGTTTGTGGAATAGCGATCCTCTTGTTGAATTTTGGCAATTTTGATTTGTGATGCCTCTTCTGTCCTTTTAGTGTGGATCTTGGAAGTCAGAAAACCAAGTCCCTTCGAGCGTTCCCTTTTTATAGTCAATTCAGGTTGTAAGGGCTCCATGACACCTTCTTTTCGTAACCCAAGAGGGCTTTTTCCATCATACCCAAATTTTTGTAGAATCTTGAAGCCTTTGCCATATTTCTCACAGGGTATATTGATCTGATCTTGTGTGTCATCTTCAATGTCTTTGTAGAGAATTTTGTATAAACCTTCCTCTTCCAGTTTGCCCCATCTTTGAAAGGTAGTAGGGTCCCATTTGAATACCATGATGGATATTTGCTTGTTAGGATGTGGCCTTCCATATTCTTTTGGAGAGCTCATGACTTGTCGTAAATACATGGTCTGATTTAAAGTGTATTCTCCCATGCCTTTGTCCTGAAATTTGCCTTTAAGTTCACCTTGTTTTGACGTTGAAGGTTTTAATGACTCAGGGTCAATGTATGCCGAAGAAGGAACAACTTCACGATTACTGGGAATGATGGTCTTAGTATGTAATCTCAAGTTATTGCAATATATGAACGGATTAGGATCACCGTTAACTGTTACCTCAACTCCGTTGTGAGGAAACTTAATGCATTGATGATATGTCGATGGGACTGCCCTCATTTCATGAATCCAAGGATGTCCTAGCAATATATTATAAGTGAGATCTAAATCCAGGACTTGGCAAACCACATCCTTTGTAACTGGCCCAATTCTTAGAGGTAAGGTGACCGTGCCCTTGGATGAGCATTCTTCATCATCATATGCCTTGATGGTGATTTGATTTTTTGAATTCACAGCCTTATCGAAATATCCCAATTGTTTAATGGTGCTCAATGTGCAAATGTTTAGACCAGCTCCTCCATCTATCAGGACTCGCTTTTTTCGATGTTTGTGTATGAAGGCTTCAATATGTAATGGTGCATTATGTGGCTGACTTACAGAGGCGTCATCAGCTTCCGTGAATGTAAGGGAGTGTGGAATGGAAAGGTATCCCACCATGGCTTGAAATTGGTCCACGTTCAGATCAGTAGGAATGGCGGTGTCTCTCAAGATTTTGTCAAGAATAACTTTATGAGTGGGGGATATGCGTAAGAGTTCAAGGATTGAAATGAGCGCGGGTGTCTTCCCTAACTGTTCTACAAGGTCATACTCAGGTTTGGTAGATGAAGAAGTGGTGTTTTTAGTTGAAGCACCTGGCAAAGTAATTTTACCTCGATGAGTTGTAACATGACACTCAGAGGTAGGCTCGGAAGAAGATCCAACACCTCTTAGAACAATCTTGGATCGCTGAGGAGGATTCTCAGGGTTTTTGTTCTTGATGGTAATAGTAGAGATATGATTGTCCATCGAGATATGATTGATAGTTGAATCATAGTTGTAAGGTGCTCTAGTATAGTTGGCTTGATCATCTGTGACTTTAGCTTTTCCCTTGTCATGTTTTGGGAATGGTTCCTTAAACATCTCATGTTCTTGATTAGACGAATGTCCCTCAATCTCAATGTCACCTCTATCAATGAGATCTTGTATGATGTTCTTCAATCGATGACAATTTCCTATCTTATGACCCTTGCTTTTATGAAATTCACAATACTCATCATCATTCCACCAATTTGGTTTGACCTTTGGTTCATATGGTGGGAAATCTGGAATTGTGATCACCTTGTTTGCCACTAACTTCTTGAAAACTGACTCAAGTGGTTCTCCCAACGGGGTATACTTCCTTCGTGATCTAGAAGTTGTTTGAGTATTCACTTGATTGTTTGTAGAACTTGATCCAGAAAAAATGAATTTGGATCGCACTGTGTTGGCATCAACAACACCATCATTGACTGTGTTCTTGATTTTATTCCAAAATCTTGGCTTGTCTTTTCCTTTAAAGTCATCTTTGTTTTCCTTGAATATTTTAATGACTCCTTGTTCAATTAGGACCTTTTCTGTTGCTAAGCCTTTTTCAATGACATCCTTGAAGATGGACAAACAAGCTTTCCTTAAGTCATAACCAATCTCTTTGTTAACATTTTGTGTGAACATCTCTACCATTTGTTTTTGTGGAATTTCACAAGAGCATCTGGTGGCTAGATTTCTCCATCTTTGTAAAAATGATGCAAAAGATTCTCCCTCTTTTTGCTTAGTATTGCACAAAGTAGTGACTGATATGTCTATCTCTATATTGTAGGAGAAATGTTGAATAAATGCCTCTGCTAAGTCACCCCATGACTTAATTCCAGGTGGGAGTTGGGAGAACCATTCCATAGCTTGATCACCTAAGCTTTGTGGGAATAATCTCATTAAATATGTCTCTTCTGAAGCTACTTCAATGCAAGCTGTGAAAAATTGTCTTATGTGTGCCTTAGGATCCCTTTTTCCTCTATACTTGTCAAATTTAGGCATCACAAAGTGTGTAGGAAATGGAGGCATTGGAATGCTCTTGTCAAATGGATAAGGACATATGTCTCTCATTGTGTATGTTGGCTTTGGTGCATTTATGTCCTCCATTTTCTTTTGTAAGTCCCTGATTTGTTGTTCCAAACTGCTCTTAGGTGGAGATCGACTTCTTGGACCATATCCTATGTTTGAGGTACCCATTGGAGGAGGTAAATGTTGCATATATGGATGATATTGATCATACACATGTTCATATGGAGGAGGTCTATAGTGATGCTGCATATGTGGACCACTTGGTATAGATTCATGTTGAGGAATACCATATCTATTTTGTGCATGTATACCATATTCTACAGGCATGTCATGTTCCATTGTGTTGCCCCCAAATTTGACATGAGGTTTCCTTGTGTCCAAATTTTGAGCATGCCTTTGAACATCCCATTGCTTTGGTGGTTGATCCTTAGCATTGGTATGTGATTGAGCATATTTTTCTCCATAAGACTTCCATAATGGTCTGCGAAGGTGAGTATCATATGTTTGACCATGTGTATGTGGGACCTCTGGTTTTTGAAGCAAAGCTGATGGTGATTTAGGTACCATGTGTGGTCCTCTATTTCCTCCACTATTAGGTCTCCTTTGATCCATGTTGGAGTGAGGTTGTTGCAAAGGTCTATGTTCCATTATTTGAGACATGTCAAAATCATGAGGTATCTTGGCTCCACTTTGTGCCATCATGTGTAAGAAGTATTGTCTATCCCTCCTCATTATTTCCTCAACCAATCGATTGAAATGGGGATTCATAATGGATTCTTCCACATCTGCTGAATGTACTAAAAAATTGTCCATATTGTCATTGTGTGTAGCATTGTTGTTTGTAGTGTCCATGTTCTCAACATTTGGATTGTTTCTATAGACATCCATGTCCGGCAATGTAGTGTGATCAGTATTGAAAAATAAATCATTGTCATACTCATAAGAACTCATGTTTGCGGACTCTTGAGCTTCTTTAGTTTCTCTCCTAGATTTTTGAAGACGGGTTTCAACCATGAACTAGGTATTAACCAAGATGTGTAAGACTAGATGAAAATGGAAAAAGTATGGAAGACCAAGAGTTGGATGAAATGTAAATGAATCTGAAGTGTACTTGCAATGTCCAAAGTGTAAGACCAAGTATGTATGTAGTAGAGTAGGTGTGACTTCCAAAGAGAGGATAATTTCTCTTGATGAGGTAAGTTGACCTTGACTCTAAGTAAAACCAAATGAGACCCAAAGGTAAGAAACCTTGATGAGGGACCACTTAGCAAAGTGTTGTTGTATGTAGTGTATTGACAAAGTATGATGAGGACAAGCAAGTGACCTTTTGACTCAAGTTTAGACAAGTATGAATGTAAAATGAGATGTGAAGAAATGATGGACTATGTGAGACCCAAGGACAGGTTGAATGCTAGATGAAACCTGAAGAAACAACCTAGGAAGCTCAAGTATTCCGAAACTGATTTCTTTTGTTTGCTGGACTGTGAAATTTTCTTGCAATTTTGAACACAGATGCAACTGTATACTTCATAGACGCGGTTTTCGGACACAGACGCTACTCTATTTAACCCAGACGCGCTTCTAAGATTTTCTTGTTTATGTTTGCTGGACTGTAAAGATTTTTGCAATTCTGGACACAGACGCGACTGTATACTACACAGACGCTGTTATCCGACACAGACGGGTTTATATTCAACACAGACGCTGTTATAAACACAGATGCTATTCTGCCCTTCACAGACGCGCTTATATGACTCAGACGCGGTTAAAACAGACACAGACGCGTTTCTGTAAAATTTGTGCAATTTTTTTCCAATCTGTGAAGTCGCTTTTGTTGTGACCAAATCTGACTGTTTGACTATTTTTCATGACAAGAGGACACAATGCTGATGAGGACTCAATATTTGCAAGTGTTTAGACTCCAAAATGACTCCAAGAAAAGTGTGTTGTTTGATGTAAAATTGTTTTGCATACACTTGAAGACACAAAAGACACAATGTTTTGCTGTTTGGTCTTGAATGTTTTGAATGTTTAACATAAGTCAAGCACAATTCTTATGGCTGGCCAAGACAATAGTTGTTGATCCCACATAGGGTTTTACCCCCGAGGCTACGCTATTCAGAGCGGATACTTAGATGCTTGACCTCACTGGCTCCACCCTCGGCACTCACTTCTCGGGTCAGCCAAGCATCAGTCCCCATGAAAACTCCCCATGGCGACCTTTGTATCTCTACTAAGAACCGTATGTGTGTGGGCCACTACCAGAGGTCCAACCTCCTGCCCCAACAACTAGAAGGATTTGGGCCTCTAAAACAAAATGGTGCTAGTAAGGGCATCCGCTCGTGTGGCCATACATGCGGCACTTTCAGCTCTGTAAATACAGAAGGCTCCCAGCCGGTAGGGGTTACGCCCTACAAATGATCAAATAAATTTGATCAAACGGGTTTATGGGGAGACATAGTGTTGGTATGAACTAATCAGCACATGTTATTCATAGTTTTCACCATGAATACATTTGATTATAGTGGTTCGGATGAGGTGGGTTTTCCTCGCTACCACTTGGGTCGTTCTCTTCCCACTAGTAGTCCTAATGACCACACGGGAAGACAGGCCCTCTAAAGATTAAACAAAAAGAGCCTATTTCTCAAGACACAAAAGACAATGATTCAATTTTAGTGCACCAATGGAAGTGTTTGCTAGTCTATGAAAACAAGGCACACAATAAAAATTCAAAACCCTAGCCAAGGACCTGCAACAAAAGTTGTTAGTAGTTTGGGTTGTTTGACATAATCACCCCTTCCTGCAAACACACAAGTTAGGTACATTTTAAAAACCCAAAAGACTTTGTGACATAGGGGCCTTCAACAAAACGTTTTGCTTCCAAGACAAGCTGCACCAATTTAGTTAGCTAGATCTGAAAGTGTTAGTCCAAAAATAAACTAGATTTGAAACCCTAAGTACAAAATCCGAAAATTGAATCAATGAAAACTTCAAAATTCTGAAACAGTAAATACACAGACGTTGTTACCCCCAACACAGACGCATCTGGATAACACAGACGCAGTTTTGTGATGCACAGACGCGCCTAAAAATCACAGACGCTCCTTTCCGACACAGACGTGGGTAGAAATAACACAGACGCTCTTTTCTGAAACCTGCAAAATAAAATTTGTCGAAAACATAGACGCGATTCCAGATCCTGCAAATGCGCCAGAAAATCAAAGACGCGATCCGAAAGTTCACAGACGCGGAAAAAAAACTAAAATGCTGTCGAAAAATGTCCGATCTACGACTTCAAAAACGCAAAATCTGCAACAAGGAGGTTAGATGCAAAGGGACAAGTGTCCCACCGGGCGTGCCAAAATGTATATGGTGAAAATGGATAACAATAATAACGATATTGAAAGGCTAAATGAATTCAACCACAAAACCCTAGCCTAACAATCAACAAAGATCCACCATAACATATGAAGATTACCTAAGACAATGCAAATCAAATGAAATCACAAAGATTATACCATCACATGTCCAATAGGGTTTTGATCTCCATTCTTCCTATCTCCATTGATCTTGCTTGATATATTTGCTCTTAGATTTTATGTGCACAAGAGCTCAACAAAGAACGGAATGTGGTTGCAAGTAGGATTGTAGTGTAGTCAAGTCCTCCAAATTATCGATTAGGGTTTGATAATGAAGAAGGCATCTCCTTAAATAGAAGACACAATATGAAATGGAGGGATAAGATTGAGAGGTGTAAAAGGAGGTCGGCTAAGATTAGAGGGTAGGTAGAAGAAATAATAAAATAATGAAAGGGGTAGGTAGTGTATGAATTAAGAGATGAATGACATGTGTCATAGGTAGAAAAAGCTAATGAATTAATTAAATAAATAAAGATTTATTTAATTAATAGAAGAAGTGGGATCAATTAAATAAATAAAATATTTATTTAATTTAGGAAAATGATAATTTAAATAAATAAATGTATTTATTTAAATGAGAAATAAGGCTAGAAGAGGATAAATGAATTAATTAAATAAATAAAGATTTATTTAATTAATAGAAGAATTAGGCTTAGATAATTAAATAAATAAAATATTTATTTAATTAGACATGACAATTTTAGGTGTCTACAATGTGTTGAAGGATGCTACTCCTTAGGGGGAGCAACATAGTGGACAAGGAAAGCTTGTGCCTCCACTTTGGCATTGTTGTCAAAGAGGGAGAAGATGTGAAGTGGAGATGATATCTGCAACAATGGGGAGAAGATGTGATGCAGAAAGAGAAATCTCTGTATATTGCCATCAATGCCAAAGGGGGAGATTGTTGGTATTTGTGCAGAGTCTGTTGACATGATGATATTATGTTGTCATTGATGTCAATATGTTGGAGAGTGAGCCAACAATATGTTGAAATGTGAACCGGTACAATGTGGTGAATAGGTATATGTGCAAAGTAGTGAACAGGTATATTGAAGCTAAACAGTTGACAAAGTAAACCGGTATAGTGGTATAAACCGGTATATTGAGCAATAGGTGAAGTGGTATGTTTGTCCAAGAGAACCAGTATGATAAAATGTGAACCCTCATTTTCTATGAAGACTTAACATGGTATGACTACCGGTTGGTAGTCTTAGCTTAAGGGTTTCCAGTTGAAGTGTTCCAAGCCTATTTGATTCAACTGATGATATCATGTGATGAGTTAGAATTGTAATGAAGATCAAATCATGGTGCCATGTCAGCCTTGTGCGCGTAAAGGATCTTACATGAAGGAGATTGATCCTATCTACCTCGGGAGTGTGCGAAGTCCCTATAAACGGTGGAGAATGCGTGATGGGTTATAGATTCCATGAAGCGGTGAAGAATGAGTGATGGAGAATGTCTTGAGATTTGTTCAAGACCGTTATATCCAAATGCAAAGTGTTCAATGGCCAAGATTGAACCGCCTGAATTGCTTGACCTAAATGTTTAGGGTTTAGGGTTTAGGGTTTAGGCTACCGACCTATCTGTTTCCTATAAGGTCGATGTTGTGTTTCATGCTGAGGTTGCTGGCAAATGGTGTATTAGTATATAAGTACAGAGATACGTGATTCTTGCCAGACCAGATGAGATAAGAGGATTGATTCCTGCATAGTGTGTGTGCAGAAGGAAGGAACTTAAACGGATCTACATTAGGCATTGAGTGCTATTATCAGATCATTGTAATACCTGTTGATCTTTAACCACTTCAATAGTAGGAGAATCCCTTAACCAGGTAGCTTTAATCGGCTTGCTATAAATCCTTTAATAGGGTGACTCAAACTCATTGAGTTCTTTAAATCCTCTAACAAGGTAACCTCTAATAGGGTTTAACCCTTAACCGGGTATTTAGCCATCCCTTAACTAGGTGATCTCTAACAAGATTGGTTCCTCGTAGAACCTGTTGTAACACTCTTTAATCGGACTAGGCTCCTAACAGAGCAGACTTCTAAAGAGTTCAAAAGCAGCTTGTGGGTATTCATCCCCACCGTGGTTTTTCCCAAATGGGTTTCCACATGAAAAATATGTGTGTCATGTATAGTATTTTTCATGTGATGATTTAAGTGATTTGTGTTTGAAGGTAAATCATGCTAAGCTAGTTGTTATTTTATTTCTGATGATAGATTACCTATTCATGCATAAAGGTGAAATGGAAGTGTAGTAGTAAGTTGAGTGGAAATCTAAGTGTTTAACCGGTTAATGCTTGTCGCAGTCATTCTTAGCTTTACTTGTTGCACTCTATTTTAGACCGGTGTTACTGTCTGTCAGACATTTGTAGTGTTTGCAGTCAAACCAGTTTAGGAAAACTTTTTGTGACTCTACTGATTCGCCCCCCTCTCAGTACCAGTTTGGTACTTATTGTTCATCATTGAGTTATCAACCCTTGCAAGGAAGATGCTGAGAACTTTAAAGAAATGTAGAATTGAAATGTTATACCTTTCCTTATGAATCTCCTTGCCTTTAAGTCTCCTGAAAGGTTGATGTTTCTAGGTGGAAGATCATGCATGCCTTCATATAAATTTGATCATGGATGCGATCTTGAATGCTTTAAATTATGAATACTTGACCTCTCCTTCACTATCTTGAAATGCTTGATTACTTTCTTAAATTTGAATTGAATTGTAAACTTGTAGAGAGATGCTTGAAATGAGGGGACAAGACTTAATTTTATACCCAAACTCATGAAACATGTTGAAACTTTTGGAGAAGGCCAACATTGGGAGCACTTTCCCACTTAAAATTTTCCAAATGATAGAATGTTCAAATTTGGGTCTCCTTTGGCTAGACCTAGCACTAGACACCCTATTATATTCCTCCTGGGTTGGGATCTAGGCCATAGAGAAAAGATAAGGGTGTTTAGCTTCCAAAATTAGGCACTATTTGAGCATAATCAATCAATATCGAGGGCAAGGAAAAAGAAACACCAACATGATGTTACTACTTATCAAGTTGCCATTATTTTTATCACATTGGAAATTGCACTTAAAAATTGTGTATGATTTTGAGGTCATCTAACCAATGAAATATTTTGCATGGTTATTCATTTGATAAAACATGTTTGTAAGATCGAAGCAATGAATGGATCACCGACATAAGAGATCTAATTATACAACATGGATTAAGATCGGAAATACATGAAGCATGACAGAAAGGAAGGTATAGAAATATATGAAGCAAGACATGTGAAAGCACTAAGTGTTATGACTGTTATAGAGACACAGAGGTCACCAAGAAGGATTTCAGAGAACAGTCAAAGAATAGAGTAAATAGAAGGATTTACCGAGTTACTATATGGGTTACCGAGGTATGCTATAAGCAAGGTAATCTTATTCTGAGCACATAGAATCTGCTATAACATTTCAGATGTAAAGTTGCAGATATTTGTAATGATTTTATTGTAATATTTTGAAGTTGTAAGAGAAACCTTTAATAGGGTAAAAGACTCTAATCAAGTCAAGAAATTGTAAAGCCTCTAACTAGGTGCAACATTTAGTTTAAGTGTTGTAAAATCCTTTAGCAAGGTAGATCTAACAGATCTTGATACTCCTAACAAGGTAAACTATCAGAAATAGCTAAACATGTAGCTCTAACCGAGCAACCTTTATTATTACAGTAGTGAAGTTGTGGGTGCCATCCCCACCGCAGTTTTTCTCTCTAACCAAGAGTTTCTGCGTAACCAAAATATATGCGTTATGGAGTGAATCATGTATGATTGTTATCTATTTGTTTTAGCTTTATATTATGTTACTGCACTATTTGGATTATGCTTAACAGTAAAGTTATTATTGAACAAAAGTTTTGAAGTACTGATTCACCCCTCCCCTCTTAGTACATTAGCTTTCCATATTGGGCCTAACAATTGGTACCAGAGCTTCAATCTTGGAAAAAGGTTTAACTGCCTAAAGAGAAAGATCTTATCAATGGAAGGCTATAAACAATCTCAGAGGATTGTGTATCTGCAAGAAGAGCTGGATCATGCTAATCAAGTGATTGCAGACATGCAAAGGCAAATGCAAAAATCTCTGAAAGTGAGAAGAAGATTATCTGATGATTTGCATGACTCTCAAGAGTTAGTGGAACAAATTGAGACATCATTTGAGAATAGTATATCTGAAGAGACTGAAGAAATGATTGGAGTATTGAAAGAAAAGAACAAAGCACTGGCTGATCAACTAAAAGCAATGAAAAGAGAACATGAATATTTCAGCACAGAGATGACTGAAAATCTTGATGCATTGAGGACAGCTGAGGATAAAGTAAGAGATCTAGAAAGAGAGAAACAACAACTTGAAGTCTTAGTATCTGATAAGAATGATGAAATCATAAGGATGACTGGAATTCAACCAAACCTGTCAGAACAACTAGGTTATGCACATCATGAAGCAAATCTGAAAGATGGTGAGAATCAAGCATTGAGACTTGAAGTATCAAGGTTGACCAATGAACTTGAAACTGAGATGAAATCCAAAGAAACATTGAAGAAGAGTTATGAAGTATCAAAGATGTTGGATGAGCAACTGAATACAAGAAGACCCAACAAAGATGCAAGACTCGGTTACAAAGGAAAAGACTATACTAAGAAGGGAATCCATACTGAGAGAGGAGAATCATCAAAGCAAGATGGAATCAAAAGAAAGAAGCCTATTTGCAACTACTGTGGAAATCAAGGTCACACTGCCAACATGCGCCAAATCAAAAAAGGTAAGCAACTAAATGTCACTAAGTCCAATGGTTATTATTACAACTACAATAAATATGGTCACACATCTAATCAATGTAAGACAAAGTCTGTTAACAATTATCAGAAGGCAAAATTCAAAAGGTTTTGTAAAAACTGTAATAGATATGGACACAATACCGAGAAGTGTTGGCTTAAGCAAAAGAACTATATGTGGTCTGCATGCCGAGCAAATGCTAGAGGTTACCGAGCTCACACAGATCCTTACCGATAGTATTTTTCAGTACCATGGGATTACAATACAAGGCTATGGTGTGAATGTTGTGGAAGATATGGACATATAAGTGCCAACTATTTTATAAGGTTTGGAATGAACAACCGAAGATCATGGAGAAATCATGGTATGGCATGTTTTCATTGTCACAAAGTTGGACACTTGGCTGGAGATTGCAGAGATCAACCTAGAAAGGACACTGAAGAAATAAAAGAAAAATTAAAGATGATTTAGAAAAAGAAGGAAATTGTGTCAAATGAAGAAAGAACCTTACCTACCGAGTTAGGTGCACCTATTCCAAATTAATCGGTAAAGGTATGAAGGGACTGCATTCTCTCAAGGTTAAATCTTAACAGTTCCTATTCTATTATGTACTTAATTCAAAATCTGCATAGCTAAGATGTAGTAGTAAGTTTGAAATTCTATCAAGTCTTTTGGAGCACTATACAGGAAACCTGTCAAGTCAGTGAATACAGGAAACCTGTCAAGTCAGTAAATGAAGGAAGTTTGGTTACCCGGTTAAAACAAAAAA
Organism: Cryptomeria japonica; assembly: GCF_030272615.1. Lineage (NCBI taxonomy): Eukaryota > Viridiplantae > Streptophyta > Pinopsida > Cupressales > Cupressaceae > Cryptomeria > Cryptomeria japonica. Next base: position 358,081,711 of record NC_081412.1, on the reverse strand, counting down.
AAGGAGAGTAAATCAGTTTAGTGGAACTGAGTGCATTTAATGTTTTTGACCTAACCTACACGGAGCTCGATAAGGCATATTATGTAATTAAAGCATTTTCATGGTCATTTTCACTTACCAAGTTTTTGAGAGAGCAGAGCAAAGCGAATCTAAGGCGATCAAACCTCCTACAAAGAAAAATTCAAGGTATTTACATCAATCTCGACGCATTGTTAAGCTGGTTTACCAATCTTATCAAGTTGCTATTATCTACTAAGTGTAAAATGTCTGTCATTTGAAAATCCTCAAACCCTAAGAATCTTTTGTTAGTTTTTATTTGAAATCTACAAATGGCACCTAAGATCCAAGATCCCATCGTTGTTAAGAATGTAGAAAAGCCCTCACTAAAATACTCTTTAACTCCCAAAGTTGCATCTAAACCGGATGAAAAAACCACATTTTCACTCATCCCAGATAGAGTGTTATTAGTCGAGGATGTGAGATTCTTCACCAAATGTCATGTTGAAGAACTCGGTCATGTTGAAATCAAAGACACCTATGATGAATTGTGCAACGATGGTAAATTGAATAGCAAGTATGAGCACATTAAAATCAAGGGATTAACTGAAGCCCTAACCTATCCCCATGTGTTCAAACCCCAGTGGGTCAAGTTTATTCTAAGTAGAGTTCATGATGATTTCATGTGGCTAGAAGAGAAACCATTTAAGATTACCAAGGAAATCATTCATTTGATTACCAGTTACCCTATTTATGATCATGTCCGAGCTCAAAAGATGATATCACAGAAGGAATTGATCAGTTTAACCGGAGTGGAATCAGATTGCAGAGGATTGAAATTGAATAATGTCACTGATGCAGAACTAAAATTTTCCATTAGAGTAATAGGTTATTGTTTCTTCCAATCGACAAGGGAAAACAGTGTACCCTGTGCAGCAGTATACCTAGCATACAAAATTGTGAAAAAGGGAATGAAAATTGATCTATGTGAGGTGTTGCTGAAAAACCTATTTGAGAATCTGAACACCATCAGGAAGCCGAAGAAGAACAACTTGGCTAATACACTAAAATTTGGATCACTACTTGTATGCATGTTTTTCTATTTTGAAAAATTCTTTCCATCAGTTGGTAAAGTTGTTTGGGAACTACACCAACCAATCACCCATCAGATCAATGACTTCATTAAGAAGCTAGGAGATAATTTCAATGATATTATGGATGATTACTTCAATAAATTTCAAGAGAAAATGCATAACAGGTACTGGATTCCACCCAAGCTAGTGGAGAAATACAAAGATGCCATATGTTTTGAAGTAGACATTGATTATTGTTATGTGAATGTTGTGGAACCAAGAACTCAATCTTTGTCACCTATGGGATATGAGATTGATTTTGACATCACACAACAACAAATTGATGCATTTCTCACATTACCAAGGCATGCTACTGAGCTGAGGTATGGAACCTATGAAGAAGTGAAGGAAAAGGTAAAAATGAGCATTGTAGTACCCAAAGCTACATGAAAGGCAACAAAGATGATAAAGGCATTATCGGAGAAATTCGGAGAAGACTCTTCCTCCACACCTATTAAAGGCACTTTAGCCATTACCAAAGAGGAATTTGAAGCCCAAGAGGCAGCTATAACACTGAGCACCGAATTGCCTAAGGGAAAAGTGTTGAAAAGAAAAAAAAAGGATTCATCAAAGGCCTCACCGACTCCTCCAGCAAAGCGACCTAACACTAGAGCATCTGCAACTTCACCGAGTAAGAAAGCAAAGAGTGTTATTGTTCCTAAGGTAACAAAAACTTACAAGAAATCTACTCGAAGACTCATTTTGGCAAAAGAGTCTAGTGACACCGAATCTGAGGATGCAAGCAAATTTCAGATTGTCAAGAGCAAAAAGGTAAATGTACATAGTGTTGAAAATTTTTGTGCTAATCTGAAAGAATATGGTGGATTTGGAGGATTCAGTATGTTAAGTATGAAACCAGAAATAATGATGAAAAGAGACAAATTGAAGAAGCTGTCATCTGCACACTTCTAAATTCCGGTTGGCTCCATTGGAACTATCTAAGTCACTTCAAAATGAATTATATTTACATATTGATAATAGGTGGCAACATGCCTAGACTCGAAGAAACAGATCAGAGAAAGAAGTTTGGTACATCTCTTTCCTGACATGTCGGTAGCCGAAATAAAAGAACATCTAACAACCTACCACACAAAGTTCCTCATCAAACAAAAAGCCTTGAAACTGATGGGCTATATATTGAAGTAGAAAATGAGACAAAAGCAAAGTGGCAGGAAATTTTTAAAATCAAGGATCCTGGTGAGCAAGCTAAAGTTGAAATAGTTGATGTCACCGAGCAAGATCTTGATGTTACCGAGAAAGATCCTGCTGACACCATTTAAATAGATGAAGATTTTATGGATACAGAGGCACCAGAACAAGAAATGATAGAAGGCAATGCATATGCAAAACTTATATCCAGTGAATCAGTCTTGGAACAAGTTTAGCCTTATCCATCGGTCAATCAACCTATCTCAACCAAAACCCCTTAGGATATAGATCAAGGCACCAAAGGTCACAAGTCTATAGCAGGAGAAGGTACTACTCAAGAACAGATGTCTCAGGCACCTTCTAGCACTGATAATGTTGCAACTGAGACACCAAGTATCGAGACACCAAAGGACTCTACAGAGGCTAAAGAAACTGACCAAAGTGTTGCCTCTACCGAGCAACCTATCGAGGGTCATCAAGCCTCACAAGCCCTTGTCCTAGTTCAATCGGTGAAAGGTAAAGAAAAGAAGATGAAAAAGCATAGTTTTCAAGTTGATTTGTCAAAACCAATAGTGTTGCCCAATGTAGACATATCAAAATTAAAGGGGCAAGCACTCATTGATTTCGGTGAACTATGCAAAGCAAAGGCCGAACAAGAGAAGCACAACACATTAACACCATTTAATCCATGTTTACACACAATAACCATCCACATAACTGGTATTGCACAACACAAAAGGCCACATGTGAGCATGTCTAATGCTCGGTCAAAGATAACATGCACAATCAACATCTCTATGCCTGATTTCAGTACAAATAAAATGATCATCAATATCCAACATCTCACTCAAGGGCTTGATGGTGCTAGGGTACACCATAGTGGTGCTACCTTCCATACAAGACCCTCGTGAACATCCCTTGTTTTGTAAGGTGTTTAGCCTCCAAGAGATAATCACCACTCATAGGTAGGTAGTGGATCCTAGCTGTCTCACAGCCTCACATACCTCCATCCTCAAGGTTCCCTACATCTACTTCCTCATATACACTCAACCAAGATCATCTCATACGTTCTTGGAGAGGAATTCACATTGCAACATAAGACCAACTTACAAAAACAATAAGGATAAACCAGTTTAGCCACCAAAGTATAGAATTATAAAGATAATAATTGTCAATTCCAATAGTAAGGCAAGAAAATAATTCTGGAATTGCAACATCAAATCAAGTAAGAACAAGATTGCAAGATTGTGGCTAAACCATCAAGGTCAAAATAAAATAAATTGCTGGCCCACAAGGAAATAAATAAATAAATAAATAATAAAAGAAGATCATAAGTGCACATTACATCACTCCATGACTAGCAGCTAGCCACCAATGAGGAAGGAAGGAACAATCGTCTAGCTATCATAGTAGCTCATCATGTGGTGTGGCCTAGTCACACATCCGCATGGTAGTGTGCACCTCGACATCACCTTGCATCACGTCGTCATGGAGCATGGCTCTACCCTATACCTATTAGTAGGCCGCATGGCAATGTTTACTACATCCCGCATCATGTCTTAGCACGACATGGCAATACTCCAAGTGGAAGGGGCACACAATGGATGTATCTCGCATGGCAGTGTACCTCATGGATAAGGCACGCGCAAGTCACACCCTGCATAGCGATATTCCTCTCAGGATACCCACCGTAAGCCAGAGGTATACATGGCTAAGGTCTACCCACAAGTCTACCAACACTAGTCAATTGGCAACTCATGTAAGAAAAATAACATGCCTCTCATGAAGACAAGGCAAAAGATGCTCCAATAAAATCCATCAATATGCTCAAGAGCTGTCATCTATATGCTCAAAATAAGGGATAGGAATTAGGCTGGCATACATGAACCTCATAAATCGGTTCATCACAAGGGAAAGTATTGAGTACACCTATAATACAGTTTCATTATATAACTATATTTTTCCACGAGATAGGGAAGCTAAAGTTGCTTCACGTCGACATTACTCGTACGCTATTCATACTATTCAAGGAATGGTGACTCCTAATACTACCCCTTCACATACTAACTTATCAACAACCCGTGGTTTGGCACTCAGTAAGGGAACAAATATGCAACATCACATAAATAGGTATGGTTTCCCATACTCATAAGCAAACATATCCCCCATGGTTGATTACTTCACCACCCCATGGCACACATAGCAAGTATGGGTTTCTTACAACACACAAGGAATAGCACCATTACTGGTTCATTCACATTTACAAGGATTACTTCTCAATACGCTATCATCTACTTAAGGGAAGTTTTAATTATGCTTTTCACATGAATCACTAAATAAAGTTCACTCTAGATACACGTACTGAAATTCTTAAGAATTCAATTTTACACAAGCAAATAACGTCATTCTGATATCTTTCTCAAATTCCACTAAGAATTTTTATTCACATTACTAACTATGCAATTTTCTCTTCCATAGTGAAAAACTTTCCTCATTCAATCAGAAGCCAAAGCAAACATACAATTTTATATGCGTTATAAAAATTCTTCTTAAATCACTGCATTCTTAATAGCATTTCAAAAACAACAAACCTTATATTTTAGGCAAGAGGAGGAAGAGAGTTGGAAAAATCATCTATTTCCTACGAATACACAAGATCTACAAGATCACACTATATGCTTAGATATAAGTCTATCATTTTAGTTGCACGGTTTTCATTTCTCTATCTTTTAGGAGAGTGCCAAAACAACCTAACATGACTTTTCCAATTATTGTTGTTGCAATATAATGTTCTAGTTTTCCGAACAAGAATTCAAGACAAACAATTTTTTGGTAATACAAGTCTTCTTGAGAACACTCACTATTCTTAATTCAATACCACAATACATCAAAATTTGAAACCTAACATTGAAAGTTGAATTACGACAAGAAGGTAAATGAGGAGCTATCTACTAAATACTACACATGAATGCATACAAATTAACAAGTCTTTCATTTGCTCTTTCTAAACACAATAAGACAATTATCTATATCCAAAGGCAAGTTAAATGGAGCGTTGCTAAAATAGGTCCTAAATCAAACTAGTTTGAAGAAGCACATAAAACAATCTTTCAAGGAACACATTAATACACTCTTGAAGCTACTATAACATGTTCTATTTTGGGTACTTCTTTCACAACAAAGCAGTTTTCACAAAATCAACTATGCGCATATTAATGCACCTTACTTAAGATGGAATTTAATTATATTACACCTACAATGCACATGAAGAGTTCTTTAATGTAAACATACAATTTTTCCCCCAATAACCAATATTAACTTTCAAACCCATAATCCTTTTATTATCTAAAACACATAAGCATTATAAGGCTCACATCAGGGCTCAAGAAATCTCATCCTTTCTCTTGCAATAAGAAAACTCAATTAAGAGATAATTTACCCATATCAAAACATTTTAATTTCTAGCGAGAGAGGAAGAAGGGTGATAATCATTCATTTTACTACCCTAAAAGCATTTAATATTTGCCATACTAGTCCTTCAAGTGGACAACACTAAGATAGATCATAACCATAACAAGCACATTTCGTACTTTTAGATTTCAAGACAATACCAACCAACCTAGATGGATTAGTCAAAAGAGTAAAACAAATCAAGAACTAAGGTACATACGACTCTCTTTCAGAATAAGAGAAATCGTTGACCAAGACGTCAATAAGTAGATAAAGCACATATAATCATTCCAAAACACCCACATTAAGAAGGTGAAAACAAGGTGTGAACACATATGTTACACACAAGTAGGGTTTGTTCAATCACACTCACACATCAAGGAGGACAAGCACACAACATAAGGTCGACACACCACACACCAACTAAGGGCACAAGCGAAACTAGAGATCCCAGTGTTGCAACATGGGCTCTGATACCAAGTGTAGTGCCCCACCAGGAAACCCTGAAGGGTTTAAGTTTAAAATACTCAAATGGACTGTAAATATTTGTTTTTTTATAATAATAATTAAGAGTGTTAATAATAAGACACCACATTAAGATACATTGGAGTTATCTAAAGCTTAGATAACATAGCGGAAGACTAAACAAACCTAAGGAGTTTCCCAATGTGATTACGTAACCCTACACCTAACCCAACTCGAGACATTTGATCCAATTAAGCTAGATTTCTTAATTACAAGTTAATACTTAAGACATGGATATAATATGTTCTACGAATTGACATTTTAGAATTTAGGAAGCGTTCATCTATTATGTTTTGAGATGAAGCTAACCTAAGGATATTTACTCAATGAATTTTAAACATAGGCAACTTAAGAATTCTCCCATTAAGGTTTAAATATGGTTAACTTGATGAGTCCATCCATTTAGATACAATGTGTTGGCTAACGGATTGGATTTCTCAAAATTTATAAATAGAAACCCCTGTTGCCCAAATAGAAAACCAATGAGAACCAGCAGTTGGGTAAATAACTATTGTTTTTACCCTCTGTATTAAGGTACAACTCCCTATATGATATTCAATGAATTTGAACAATTTTCTTTTATGTGATTCACTTTTAACCAGAAAGAAAACAAAAGGCTTCAACATTCACTAGTCAACACAATATGAATGCTTAATGATGGATAACGAAATTCATAATAAGACATTTGATCTCAAATGGAAATTAACTCAGAGGATGATAAAAAGAATATTTGAACTCTGATTGATACTCGCTCATGTCTCACAGGACAAGGGGAATCAAAAAATTCAAATGCTTTCAGCTAGTTTCATTTACCAAATTGATTCGCAGACTTCAAATGAAAAATCAGAGAAAAGAAACAGATACATGAATACATAATCATTCCAACAGAAATTTTACGCATTCAAAATACACAGGTTTCTAAAGCTGTATCATATATTTCATTCCACTCAAAGATGGGTATTCCACTGAAATTACAAGTGAGATCAGTCTGGTCCTCCCAATTTTTTACACAAAAACTCTATATATCACGCAAAAACATCCTTACTAATATATATAGCCGCCAGGCTTAATTGTCTTTTTTTTAAAACAAAATGAAATTATGAAATTCAAGAGGCAACTGCCTGTAACTGAAATTAACTAACAGCTACAAGTCGTAAATAGAGCCATAATGAAAAGAATAGAAAATGGCCTAAATTGCCTTTGGGGTGTGCATGGTGCCACATATATTTCGCCACTCCATATGAGCCGCAGAGAAGTTATGAACAACTTGGTAATGTGGGAGCCCAATGTGCAAGATGTGTTGCTTCCAAACTTCTTTATCCATACCTAGTTGCGTGACTTTAGTTTTGTGCACTTCTAAGTGATCTAAACAGACAACCAACATGGATTCAATGTGGGCTACTCTGGTGAAGTCATCTCGGGTGAAAGATTTTGATTCTTTAACAGAGATTATTTTCCCTTTGAAACTCTGCACCATATCTACTACCTACTCAATAGTCTGTCCATCTTCCTTCAGAAGTTGTACATCGATGCACTTCAAGTCTTTCTACATCACGGCAATGAGTTCTTTCAATTCTTTTAACAATTTAATGGACTCTTCCTGACCTTGTTTTATGATTGAATTTCTCCATTCAATGTTTTCCTTGGCCACATGCAGTACTTTGTCATCCAAATCATTTACTACCTTTTCTGTAAGGAAGTTCATGACACCATACTTCTATACATCTTTCATTTGAATCAATACTGCAGCCCATTTTTTTCTTTCCTTTTCCCACGCCGACACCTCTGTTTCAAGCTCTTGAGTTATAGTTACAGCATCCTCGTACACCTTGACCAGATTAGCAATATACTATGTTCCTTGCTGAATTATGAACTCAAGCCACTCCTCAAAGGTTTCTGCCAGCACATGATTTCTCTGAACCTTATCCAACAAATTTTGGTTCATGGGAGATTTAGGATCAAAATTCTGAGGAACCTGTGATAGGGGCTGCGGGCTGGGATAATGAATGGCATTAATGTACTCCGCCGTCTGCTTAATGCTCTGTTTCAACTCTCGTTTGTCCTTCTCATCCTTCCATGTTCTGGACAACATTTGTTTAGCAGAGGACTCTAGGTGTTTTGCATCAGTAGCCCTTGAAGTGGTTCCTAAATCAAGATTTTCAAGAACAAAATCCTGCTCAGTTGCATTCTCTAGATCTTTGTCTAAAATCGGCCTAGCCACTTCAGCTACCCAGTGCCCTGTATTCTCATCCACCTCTAGCATAGCTTCTGCTTTTAGCTTTTTAGACTTAGGTGTTTTCCTGAGGCATTTACTCACCATATCCTCCATGGGTACACTGATAGGGACTACGTTGTGTTTCTTACTTATTGATGCTCCCAACCACCTTGAAACGTTTGAGGATATCTTTGTTGGTGGCATTTGATATTCAGATGAATCCATGGTAGCCAAAGTAGTCACTTGATTGGGGCTTTCCCCAGGTTGCTCCTTTTCTTTACCTGCATCTTGAGCTACAGGGATGTTTTCTTCTGGTTCACCCATAATCACTTGCGCCTCCTTAGTATCAAGAACTATGATAGTTTCTTTTCCTGTAATGTCTGCACCTTTCTTTTTACTTCTGGAATGGGTAACGTGAACCATTGAGGGGCCAAACAGTGGTTCTTTAAGTCTTCTAGTTTGAACCTTCTCACCTTGAGTACCAATGACACCTACAATATCAACAATAATGTTAGAAGAAGAAATTGGTACAGCAACATGAGATTGCTCAGCTGATTTCTCGACTGAGGCAGCAGTCAGTCTTATTCCAGACCTACGATCTCTTAACCATTTCTCCATTCTCCTTATTACATTAAAGGTTTTAGACTGAATATTTTCTTCTTCTCTCCTATCCCAATCAATTTCAAGAATAGGTTGCTCATGAACTCTTTCATTGAACTCTGAGTCCAATACATCTTCACCTTCCTCTTCTTGTATTCCTGCAATGTTCATTGGCAATTTCAAAGTAATGATTTTCCGTAAAGTGAACCTTGACCATAATCTTCTCCAGACTTCAAATTCATCACAGCAATCCTCCCAGTAGTCTTCTAACTGGGGTATATGTGAAAAGTTCACATCAACATTCAGGTGCTTTATTGCATATTCTTTGCTATCAAACCCTTGCCAAGCAACATATGATGGCAAATTCATCTTCTTGAGCTCCAATTCTAAGTTCAATGCATCAGAAACAGTTTGGCAACTATAATATCCGAGTTCAACTAGGAAAATTGTTTCAGACTCACTCTTCATCCCTAATTTCTTATCAACATGAGCTAACTGTTTGCAAACTTCTAAAAGTACATAACTATCAAGAGCATATCTGGGCAATTTGACAGGTTCATCTTCAAAGCCACCAATTCTAATATAAGTAAATCTAGGAAATTGAATAAAACAACTCCCATATGTGCTGACCAACTTTAATGCCTCAGGTGACATTCTATTATTCAAATTTCCCTGTAGTTCAAAAGTTAATCTTCCCACAAAGACATCATTCCATCTCAAGAAGTTTTTTGTGTACCTCTGTATCTGCAAATGTGGATAACATTCATAGACCTTCATTCCATTAACCCAAGGTTCTTGATGTAATCCTGGCCATTCTCTGATACAGGCTAAAATATAGAACAAGTATGAAGTCATGTGAAAATTAGTTGTTCCAACAAAATTACTCAACCCTTCATGCAATCTCTTAGCAATTACTTGCGCCCAATCAAGGTATTTTTCACCAGATAATAGTACCTGAATATAAAAATACATCCAGTCTTCCCAGTAGAAGGCATGCGAATTCCCCTTAAGCCTATTCAAAAGAATCACGATGTCCCTAACTTCTGTGATGAAATGCTCTCTTGTTAAGGGTTTAGGCAACCTAGAACCTCCCTTCTGTATTTTAAGGATCCAGTTTCTAGAAATGATGCTCCGATAAACACTTCTCTTCTTAGAGAAAAATGCGTATGAGGTTCCTATGGACCAATCTTCATACGACTCTTTGTGAGGAATTCCAATTGCAGCCATTACTGTTTCTCTATCAATCCGCACTAGCATGTCTCCATTATTGGCTCTAATACACCTAGTACTAGCATCATATTTGTTCATGCATGCATATACTAACTCTAGGCAAGGAACAACAATTGGGAATGCAACAGCCTCAACAAGACCACTGTGAACTATCTTTTCTATCATGGAATTGGCTGTTGGGTTCCTGGCCCTCTCTAGAAAATTATCTAACTCATCTTGACTGAAAGCTGTATCATCTAACTCTGGGAGGGTACTAACCAAGCATGATGTTTGACCCAATTTGGGCAGAGTCGGTCTCATTTTTGCTTTAAATTGCGTCAATCAGACAACATTCAACTTCGAGGTAAAGAATTATAGTTTTCCAATTTTAGAACTAAAACAGAACAGGGGAAAATAAGCAATTGAACTAACCTGTCTTCAACATCAAACTATGAAACCCTCAGAAGAACTAAGCTAAATTACCTTCTACATCTCCACTATTCGCCAACGGTAACAATACTTATCTTACCTAAGACGCCCCATATTTAAAGATGGAAAAGACTGAAAAGAACCAACACATGCTTCGGCCCAGCTCATTCATCCATGTAAAACTACTTCTGATTTGATATAATTCTGACATGCTTATTAATTAGAAATCAACTCCACACAGTCGACATGCCTTCTCATGATTGTTTCCATAATTGCAATTTGAAAACATGAAAACCAAGGAAAATTTTGTTTTGATTGCGCAGCCTTTTCCTCCAAGACACCATCGAGCTGATTTGAAAACACCGCTTTGAACCTTGAACTCATTTTTAAAGAAGTTCATTGGTTCAAAGTTCAATGACAACAAGTCACATTTGCGAACAAGAAGAAAGAGACAAAAGGAACATTCAATGACATGGGAAAGAACCTTGAACCTTGAACCATTTCAAAACAAAGGTTCAATGGTTCAAGTTCAAAGCGACCACAAGACTTATACTAAAGAGATAGCCACAAAACACAAGACAAAAGACCGATTGAACCTTGAACCTTGAACCGAAAAGGTTCAAAGTTCAAGTTCAACGACTATGCTAATGACGACTTAGAACTTTAAGGATCGCATTTCTCTTGAACTCTAATTGTGAACTTTATAAAAGATTCAACGAATGAGTACGAAGCTCATTTGATGAAGACTTAAGTCCTATGAAAATAATGACCCCTATTTTTGACAGGCTATAAGCGAAAGATAAAGACGGGGCAACACAATGTAACTAATATATCGAGGTTAATTTATTTAGGTTTAAAAATAACCAACCAAATGAGATCATCCTTTATAGTTAAAATATGGCTGATAAGATGAAATTCATTCATTAGGGATTAAGATGTAAACAAACAAAATGAAGTTCATTCATTAGGGTTTAAACATAACCAACTATTAAATCGTAGTTCATTTATAGAGGATAAAATGTAAATAGCCAAATGAAGATCATCCATTAGGGTTAAGATATAGGTAACTTAATGAGTTCACTCATTTTAGTTAAAATAAAGTTAATATGAAGAAATACATTTGCTAAGATTAAGATATAAACAACTAAATGAGTTCTCCCATTTTAGTTCAATTATAGCTATTATGATGAAGTTCATTTATAGAGGTTAAAATGTGGGTAACCAAATGAGTTCATCCAATTATAAAACTAATTTGGTGAGGATTATTTGTTTAGAATAAAACGTATACAACTAAATAAATTCATCCAATTTAGTGAAATATAGCTAACATGATGATGTTCATTTATTAAGATATTACGGTAAGTAGCCGAATGAGGTTCATCCATTAGATTTCAATTTAGATATTATGACAGTAATCCAAAAAAATTTATACATTCGTTACGTTCAAATTACAAACTTTATGTCAAGTTAATCCAATATTTGTAACCTAGCAAGTTTCTTTCCATGCTTACTTCTTTTCATTAACATCAACATAATACTTTCCATAATCATATTTACATTCTTTTATGACCCTAATTACTACATTTAACAAGATGACTATATTTATGCTTTCAAGAAATAACTTCATTAAAACCCCATTATACACTTACAAAATGCAACCATACATGCTAGCACTAAGAATAAAACAGGAGAGACAAAAGCATCACATAACACAGAAATGATCTCGGAGTTCACCCCTAGAGGGCTACATCTCTAGGTCTGCTCAACTGCAAGACCCCTTTGGCAATTAATATAGTTAAGGTTACATAAGTTTCATGTCATTTACATCTTGCCTTATAGGCAAACACAACCACTATACAACGACCACTATGGTCAATAAATACATAAATGATTCCTTCATAGAAGCTGATCCAACTAAACACATCAAAAGCAATTACAAAGGTCTCTTGTCTGATGGTTCCCTAACTAGGGGCTTGACCGACTATGACCAAACACAAGCAACTAGACGGACGACAGAGTCTAAACAAACATAACAGGGTCTTGCCATCACTTTAAACTAAGCGAATACTAATAAATTAAACTTGCCATATTTCCATTTGTCTATTTCCCAATGCCGAGGATGAGTAAAACTAACCCATTTATTTTATCAAATGAGATATCATTAACTTACTAATTTTTCCAATGGTACATTATTAAATTTCTGTTATTTTTAATAGCATCTCATTTTAGTTTTCAAAAGTAAGATCCAACAATAAAACATTTCATTTTCCAACTACTCCTAAACTTTAGTATTCCACTTCTAAATTTCCTAGATGACCTATAACATTAAAATCCAAAAATAATATATCCTTGGATAATATATTATTTTTAAAAATCACCAAATAATAATTATATTTTAATTCAAAAATCCCCCATAAAAATATAATTCCCTTGCATATACTAAACAAATACACGATCTAAAGGTATGAATTTAGCATATACTTCTCTATGTATATACGTGCCTAAATTAATAAAGCAATGACTAAACAATAATTATTATGCATTGAAAGTATACTCCAAATTAGGAATCAACAATTAATATATATTTAAATCTATCCATTAATTAATAATTAATATATAATATATAAATAATATATTATATTAATTAAAATTTAATAACATTAAAACATTTTTTTTTAATTTTTTTTTTTAAAATCAAAATTTAAATTTAATAAAAAAAATAAAATTTGTTTTAATAGCCACACGGTTTCTATCATTTCTCAAAAATTCAGAACTGTATTTTTATGAAATTTATATAGAAGTTATAGTGCAAAGTCACAAAGAAACACAAAAAATTTCGTAGAAACTCAGTTTGTAAATTTGGAGATATTGTTGACATTCTAAAATAGCATTTTCTGTCATTTTTCAAAAACCCAAATCTCATTCATTCACCGTCACAGATATATATATTTTTTCCAGAATGTTCAAAACAATAAAATGGGGAAATTTTCCCAGCAAGTTCATGATTTTCCCAAAAAACCAATAGCTTTCAGATAACAAGATTTGCTCAAACACAAAACCATTTAAACATTCTTGAACCCAAAAACAAACAATATTCACAACTAATACTCAAATTCTAAGAACATTCTTGGATATTTTTTAAATCAACATTTCATGAAAATCCACCAAATACCATTTTTATTTTGATTTAGCAAAGAAACAAAAGGGAAAAACCAAGATCCTACCTCTTTAGCATTCCTGGTAAGATTCGAAGAAGAGCCCTCAACCTACAACTGTAGAAATCCACCCTTGCCAAAATCCCAAAATCTCCATCCCCATCTTTTTTTCTTTTCCAAAAATTCAACAATCCCCAAAAATATTTTTCAACCTAGGTTAAATGGGAACCAATTTTGACCTAATTTCTAATTTCAAAATTTAAGCCCTTTTAAAATAAAAAGAAATGATAATTCTTTTCAACTATTAAATTGATTTAACTTGTTTTTCTAATTAATATACTTCTCTCTTATTTTAATCTTAATTTTAATTTCTCAATATTAATTAAGCCAACATTTATATTTCGAACTATTGACAAGGGTAAGGTATTTAAATTACATTAATTTCCAAAATCAATCTTTTACACTATATCAAACTTTACAAATTAAAAATGATTTTCTTTAAATAATAAAATTTACCCTTTCTTTTCCAAAATGCAAAAGTGGTTAAATTAATTATATTTCAAATAACTTTTAATATTTCCTTTTTTTTTTTAAACGCATAAACTAATTAAATTCATTATTTAAAACTAACCATTAAATTAAATTCGCTACAACATAAATAAAGCGATCCTTTTAATTAATGATTAATCACCTAAAAGAAACCTATTTATTTTGATTTCTCAACTACTAATGCGTAAATGAACACATTAATTCTAATTAAATACTTAGGATAACATACTCCATTTACCACATGCAAGGCACACAAACCAAGAAAGTCCACCAATCACACGACATGCAACCCAAATGACAAAGGAACCCTATGAACCACACACGACGCTCACCTTATCATGTCCAAGGCAAGATGAGAGTTTTATGACCACCTAATCCAAATCCTAAGGATGAAGGAGGTGTACTCCACCCTGTGAAACCTGAAGGAGATGAACCTCGCACCTAGGCGGTATAGTACCTGCAATCTCCTGCAACCATGAGTCACGCAAGCATACATATATATACATATTCAATGAAGGCGTTAGCTCGAGATTTATAACAAGAATTAGGGAACAATTACATTTACACAAGAATCGATGCAAAAGCACAATAATAGGTATGCACGATATTCATATAGTCTAATCTACAACATTACATAATAGTAAATCCACCATTCAAGAATGCCACGTAGGAAGTCAACTAAGGTCAAATAGGTTTTACAAGGCCGACTAGGGTAGGGCATTACATTCTCCCCCACTAGGCTCTAACTTACTCCTGGAAGTCACAAGGCTAAGCGGAAGTCATACAACACGTATTAGCCCTTAAACTCAATTAACAATTATCAATTTGCACAAATAACTATTTTGTCAACAATTAAGACCTTATTTATAAATCCTCTACAAATGTCATTATCCATTAACATAATGCATCTAAAATCATACACTTCTTAAAATATTCTAGAAATTACACACAATCTTAGTAGAGAAACGAGAATTTTTCCTTCCTTTCATTAAACCAAACTAAAGCATTAAAAGATATAGACACAGTTATCATACTCGTCTATCAAACATGACAAGAAAATATGCCATCAAGATCAAATTATTTCACCCATACCTCTTTTAACAAAACTTTATCGCATAGGACAAGCTTCAAATATCAATTTCTACATCCAAGTTAACATTTCAATATATAGGAGCAACGTAAACAACTCAATTCTTTGCACTTTCCAGGCATATAAGAACTTTTCCCATAACTATGTCCCATTACATAGTGGCAAGTTAACACCATTTAATCCATGTTTACACACAATAACCATCCACATAACTGGTATTGCACAACACAAAAGGCCACATGTGAGCATGTCTGATGCTCAGTCAAAGATAACATGCACGATCAACATCTCTATGCCTGATTTCAGTACAAATAATATGATCATCAATATCCAACATCTCACTCAAGGGCTTGATGGTGCTAGGGTACACCATAGTGGTGCTACCTTCCATACAAGACCCTCATGAACATCCCTTGTTTTGTAAGGTGTTTAGACTCCAAGAGATAATCACCACTCATAGGTAGGTAGTGGATCCTAGCTATCTCACAGCCTCACATACCTCCATCCTCAAGGTTCCCTACGTCTACTTCCTCATATACACTCAACCAAGACCATCTCCTACATTCTTGGAGAGGAATTCACATTGCAACATAAGACCAGCTTACGAAAACAATAAGGATAAACTAGTTTAGCCACCAAAGTATTGAAGTATAAAGATAATAATCGTCAATTCCAACAATAAGGCAAGAAAATAATTCTGGAATTGCAACATCAAATCAAGTAAGAACAAGATTGCAAGATCGTGGCTAAACCTTCAAGGTAAAAATAAAATAAATTGCTAGCCCACAAGGAAATAAATAAATAAATAAATAATAAAAGAAGATCATAAGTGCACATTACATCACTACGTGACTAGCAACTAGCCACCAACGAGGAAGGAAAGAACAATCGTCTAGCTATCGCAATATCTCATCATGTGGTGTGGCCTAGTCACACATCCGCATGGCATGGCAGTGTGCACCTCGACATCACCCCGCATCATGTTGTCACGCGGCATGGCTCTACCCTATACCTGTTAGTAGGCCGCATGACAATGTTTACTACATCCCGCATCGTGTCTCAGCATAGCATGGCAATACTCCAAGCAGAAAGGGCATGCAATGGACGTATCCCGCATGGAAGTGTACCTTGTGGATAAGGCACGTGCAAGTCACACCCCGCATAGAGATGTTGCTCTCAGGATACCCACCGTAAGCCAGAGGTATACATGGCTAAGGTATACCCACAAGTCTACCAACACTAGTCAATTGGCAACTCATGTAAGAAAAATAACACGCCTCTCATGAAGACAAGGGAAAAGATGCTCCAATAAAATCCATCAATATGCTCAAGAACTTTCATCTTTATGCTCAAAATAAGGGATAGGAATTAGGCTGGCACACATGAACATCATAAATCAGTTCATCAAAAGGGAAAGTATTGAGTAAACCTATAATACAGTTTCATTATATAACTATATTTTTCCTTGAGATAGGGAAGCTAAAGTTGCTTCACGTCGACATTACTCGTACGTTGTTCATACTATTCAAGGAATGGTGACTCCTAATACTACCCCTTGTTGGATACAATTGTTTAATTGTGTATTGTCTTTGATGTTACACAAATGTCATATCAGTCTACCGAGCTCAGAATGTTCGGCAAGGCAGTTAGACAGAGTTTACCGAGTTCAGTCGGTCTTCGAAGAATATGTGAAGGAAAGTCAGTCTTTACCGAGTTCGCAGTACTTACTGAGTTTAGTCGGTTACCGAAGAATCAGTAGTGTTCACCGAGCATCAGTGAAATGTTTATGTAGCCGACCGAAGCAATATTTATTGAAACTTGTATATGTAGCCGACCTATGTAATATTTATTGTAACTTGTAATTGGGCCGACTTGGTAACCTGAATGGTATATATGAGAGATCAAGTTGCGATTTTGAAGTGTGAGGAAGTGTGAGAAGTATGGAAATGTGAAGGAGCAGAAATGTGCGAATTCTGATGAAGGATCAGTGATATCCTTGAGGTGCAGAAAAGATATATGTGATCAGTAAGGATCTATTGGCGCAGAACAGAGATCTGTATCAGCAAGATAAGTTGTATTTAATTCAGATCACTTCATTGTTGCTTTCTAACCATTGTAGCAGTGATACCGAAATCTCTTAACAGAGTTGGTCTAACAACCATTTTTGTAAATCCTCTGACAAGGTGACAATTCGGTTGAATTGTTCTTAAGATCTTTCATAAGGCCACTCCTAGCAGGGTGATTAAATCCTCTAACAGGGTCACACCTAACAGTGTGTTTTGTAACCTTTAACAGGGTTGGCTCCTAACAGGGCTCACTTCAGAAGAGTGAAAATCAGTAACTAGTTACATTGGTGGTTTTCCCAAAATTGGGTTTCCACGTTATATCTGGTGTTACTTGTGTTCATGTTATTTGTTTTATGCATGTTAATGTTTAATGAACAATGATAAGTTAATTTACCGAGTTTCAGCAGTTTATATTTAAGACATCTAAGGGACTTGTGGATTTATTTTTGTGCTAACTGATTCACCCCTCCCCTCTCAGTTACTCCATCCATATTTCCAACAATTGGTATCAGAGCTTTCGGTGCTTGTAGGAAGGATTTCAAGGATCTAAGCTAAAGATCAAGATGTCTTACAAGAGGGAAATTCCAAGGCTAAACAGAAATAACTTTTCAGCATGGCAAGGTCTCATGAGACTCCATTTGGCTTCCATTGGAGATACAGGATTGACACATCTTGA